>NW_015151737.1:179074-193605 GCF_000732505.1 Cyprinodon variegatus
GATTTCCTCTGTACTATCACAGACTTTGAATCCCTCCCATATGGTGAAGAAGTTGAAATGGACCAGACTCTTTACTCTTCCACAGGAACACAACTAAAAGCCTCCTGTGTTTCAGTGTGACAGTATGGGATGGAAGTTACATGGAAAAGGAAACGTTTGTTTTACATTTTGAACCACTAGAGACACCCATTCTTCTTTTCTCTTTTACTGAATTCAACTTATATTGGTGTACTAGTGCATTTTGAGCTAGTGTCTCAGAAAAATACAATCATTATGGGGACATAATGACAAACAAAACACTTAATTCTTGATGTCATATAAATTAATTTTTTTATATCAGACTTGCTACAGAGTCCGTCCATTGATGACCCACATGTTAGGGAGTCTGGGCAAAGCTGGGAGGGCAGTTCAGCGCTGCTGACTTATGTCATGCTGATTCTTTGGTCAAATTTGAAGTTTTAATAATTCTTAGGTTAAGATGAACAATAATAAATTGTCCTGTATCCGTCTGTAGTAGAGGATTGATATGTAGAAAAATCCACACAATTATTTTAAATAAACTTTGAAGGATTTTAGAAGGATTTTAGAATGATAATTTCAAACAGAGGTAAAAAGAATAAAAATTCTGAACTTTGAACAGTTTTACAAGGGAAGTCAAAAAGTTTTACCCAGATGAGAAGATGTTAATCATCTGAGATGATCTGCTTTAAATAGACAGATTTGATCTGACCATACCAGTATAGTTAACTATATATTTGAATGAAAGAATCTCTAATGGACATTAAAATGTGAAAAAAAGGGAGCACAAGATAAATAATAAAAATCTGAAAACAAGAAGCTTTAATTAAATCAGGATTTAATCATTACAACCATCACCAATAGAGCAAAACAGATTTATTTTAGGTGTTTGGTGACATTAAATCAGGTCAAGTCCACAAACAGAAAATATATTTTTTCTCAAATGTCATAGTACTTAAAATGTGTGCAAAAAAGATAAGGATGAAAGAAGTGGTTTTACTTTTTCAACTTGGGGAATGGTATGCCATGTTAATGACTTCACAGTCCTTGCAGCTATGATAATTTAAGAATACAAATATTTGTATCTTTAAGATTATAAATAAAATGAAAACTAATAAATCACATCAGCATCTATAAAAGGTCTGTTTGGGTAAATACAACCAAGAACTGCTGTGCCAGCCCAGCTTTAATCAGAAGGGCTAACAGTGGGTTGCATGGTGTTGCATTTTGTGTAGCTGTTGCCTTGCAGCAAGAATGTCCCATGGTCTTTCTGCATGCTGCTTTCATGTTCCCTCAGTGTATGTAGGGATTCCCTCCAGGTCCTTTGGCTTCACCCAACAGTCCAAGAATGTGACGGTTATTTTAATTGGATTTTCTAAAGTTTCCTTAGGTCTAAGTGTGTGCATGGCTGTATGTCACTGTGTTGCTAGTTGCTAGTGAGCACAACCTAAAATACCTAGTTATTAACTGTACTTATTTTTGTAAATGCAACAGGTATACATGCTTTGTTTAAGTAATAATGAAATTTATTTTACAGAGGATCTGAAATTGAAATCGAACACCTAAACTTCAGAGCTTAATTGATTCTGTCTATTTAAGTTGACAAAATTCTGCAGTGTCTTGGTACAAGTGCAGCAAAACTCCAGCATGCAGCGGCTGAGTGAATGTGGTCCGGACTGTGTGGAGGAGAGTCATGGTTTCAGAGACGCTGTAGAAGGACAGAATACCTGCTGAGTGATCCAGGTACACTCCTATTGTTGGGGATACTGGCCCTGAGATAGAGGTTGTGACATTGTTGTGTGAAAATGAATAATTAGATGGAAATCTATTTTGGGAACACTCTAATGCCCAAGATCTGTCATTGTACCCAAATCTGCACTGATTCCCTTCACCTTTTCTTCTAATGCTATTGTATGCAACAGCAACAGTAACATATCTGTCCGTCCATTCCACCTCCCAGTAACAACGTCCAGTCAGACCCTCTCTACTCAGAACCTGCTCACATTTGTTAAATCTGCTAGGAATGTCTCGGATTCTATAACCATACACATTCAGATTGTAAGTCACCTTCCTGTTCCCCTCTGATAGAGACAGTTCCCCATGTGCTGTCTTTGGATCGAATGTGATTTCACATGCATATTTTAAGAATCCATCTCTGCTGTTTGGCTCCAGTTCTGGTTCTGGTTCTGACAGTAAAGCCTTCTGCTCAGTGATTGTCAGTGAGATGTTTTTCCATGTGTCTCTCATAATGTCCTGTAGTTTATCTCTGAGCTCTGACACAGCTGCTGTCACATCCTCAAAGTGTCTCAGAGGACGGATATTGATGCTGGATGAGTGTGTAGACTCACTGAGTGCTGACAGTGAGGGGTAGNAAACAGAAGCTGATTGCTTTCATTTTGCTCCCAGTGCAGAAATCACAGGCCACATCTCCAGATCCAGCATGGCAGTTATCAGCAGGAGCAGCTTGGAGTTCGATCTTCAGCTGCTCCACTACATCTGTTAGAGGTGTGGTTTTCTCTGAGAAACCTGGGTTGAAGGTTTTCCTGCACTGAGGGCAGCTGTGAATTCCTGACTCCTCCTCTTCATCCCAGTGGCTTTTAATACAGTTCATACAGTAGCTGTGTCCACAGGGAATAGTCACCGGGTATTTCAGTGGATCAAAACAGCTCAGGCAGTAAAATTCTTCTTTTATATGAACTCTCTTTTGCGCCATTTCAGGTCTATAAAAAAGAATCTGTAAGGTTTACGTCTTCAAAAAAGAAATCAGCCTGATTTTCACAACTTCTGCCGGCAGAAGTTAGTCCGTCAACTCTTAAATACATGCCAGTGCCAACCCTTGTACCTCCCATTCTGAAGGGGAGGCAACAAGGAAATGCACATAGAGCAGGAAAAGGTGGGAGGTGAGTTGGTTTTAATAAAATGCACACGCCATCAGAAACATTTTTATTGTTTATATATGTTATAATTCCAAACTTACTGGACATTTTAACTTTCTTTTCTTGCCTTTTTTCCTCCACCAGTGATCTTATGTTTTCATTGACGTTGGTTTGTCTTTTTTTTTTTAAATAGCAAAAAAAAAAAAAAAAAAAAAAAAACATTTAGGAATGTATCCCTTTAGAAACAGTGACTACATTCCCAAAGCAGGCCAAGTTTTTTTCAGGTAAAAAAAAAAAAAAAAAAATGAATTGGCTTTTGCTGAAATGTTAAGAGAAGGTGGGTATTAATACAATTTTTTTTATTATAACAAATAATGATGGAATTTTGGTAACGATCCAGATCCCTGTCTGGATTCAGGAATGTTTTGAAAGACTGAATACAAGTATTCACTTAAGGTGGAAGTAGCAATATGTTGGTGAAATGAGCTAGATGGCGGAGGTCTGCGCTCTGAGTACTTTTCTAGTTAAATATGTTACAAATTGATGTTTGATATAAAAAAAGCAAAAAAGATGTAATAAATTAAAAAATATAAGTACTCTCCTTAGATGACTAGATTCATTATATAAAACCAAACATACATGTATATTTCTAATTAAAATTACATAATAATTATGATTTAACTTATAACACACTTTTTATTTAGTGATAAACACACATTACCAGTTAATGAACACAAATAAATAGTTCATGAATTCTTGAATGTTTGAAAGTTAATGTTTTGAAATCTTTTTTGCTGGGAGATTTTAAAGTGGTTTATTGAGCTTTAGTCTCTCTTTCTTTCTTACAACCAAACTTATCTTCTCTGTTTTCCATTTGATCAGAAAGAAGTTTGATATCTACATCAAATAAGGAGTCAATTCATTTTAGTNGTGATCTCCTGCTCCAGCTTCTCCTGAAGCTCTTTGACTCGACTCACTTCAGTTTCCTGCTGGGATCTGATCTGCTGCTTCACATAAGAGCTTTTTTCCTGGATGAGACGGATCAGTTTAGAGAAAATTACCTCACAGTTCTCCACTGTTTTATCAGCAGAGTGATTGATAGAGTCCACCTCTAGTTTCAGCAGTTTCACATCTTCCTCTCTGTCCTGGATTCCCTGCTGGATTTTTTCTTGTATCTCCTCCAGCTCTCTCTGCCTCTGACTCCTTTCTGTTGTAGCTGACACTGTGTGGTGGCCTCTATGTTCATTCATTAGGCAGTGGCTACAGATGAACTTCTGATCAGTACGGCAGAAAAAATCTATTGCTTCATCATGTTGAGAGCAGATGTTCTTCTGGAGGTTCTTGGATGGCTTTAGCACCTTGTTCCTCTTCAAAGGAGGATCATCACTGTGGGAATGAACATGTCCTTCACAGTAAAAGGCTGAACAGACAAAACAGAAGCTGATTGCTTTCATTTTGCTCCCAGTGCAGAAATCACAGGCCACATCTCCAGATCCAGCATAGCAGTTATCAGCAGGAGCAGCTTGGAGTTCGATCTTCAGCTGCTCCGCTACATCTGTTAGAGGTGTGGTTTTCTCTGAGGCACCTGGGTTGAAGGTTTTCCTGCACTGAGGACAGCTGTGGATTCCTTTCTCCTCCTCTTCACCCCAGTGGCTTTTAATGCAGTTTATACAAAAGTTGTGTCCACAGGGAATAGTCACCGGGTATTTCAGTGGATCAAAACAGCTCAGGCAGTAAAATTCTTCTTTTATATGAACTCTCTTTTGCGCCATTTCAGGTCTATAAAAAAAAGGACCTGTAAGGTTTACGCCTTCAAAAAAGAAATCAGCCTGATTTCACAACTTCTGCCGGCAGCAGGGAGTCTGTCAACTCTTAAATACATGTCAGGGCCAACCCTTGTACCTCCCATTCTGAAGGGGAGGCAACAAGGAAATGCACATAGAGCAGGAAAAGGCAGGAGGTGAGTTGGTTTTAAAGAAACAAGTTGTTTATTGCGCTTTAGTCTCTCTTTGTTTATTACAACCAAACTTATCTTCTCTGTTTTCCGTTTGATCAGAAAGAAGTTTGATATCTGCATCAAATAAGGAGACAATTCAGTTTCGCCAAAATATTTGTTTTATTCGACAAAAACCAGAAAGACGAAATGATTTATAGAGATGATGTCATAAAATGGGACAGATGGACACAATATTCAAGCTGAGACAGGCAGTAGGAAAGTTCAAAACGTTATTAAAATAAAAACATAAATGCCACATGGCTGCTGCAGGAGGGGGCGGGGCACCGCCCAATCTCAGACACTCTGGTTTAACAGTTGAGTTCATCTCCCTGGAAAGGGGTGCAATCCAGCCGATGGGCTGAAAACTGACGCGGCGCGTGTCACCCAGAGTGTCCCCGTTGCTGCAGCTCAGGAGGATATGCAGGAAGCCGATCCAGGTCAGGGATACAGAGCAGGCAGGAACAGGCAGATGAGACAGGATCCAGACTTCCAGGCTGCCTATATCTCCCAGGCAGGTTCAGAATCTGACAGAATCCGGAAGCGTGACCAGGCGGACACGCACAGGAGCAGATGGGATCAGGTACAGATGGACAGGCTCAGTGGTAGAGGGTTGCAGAGACAGGACGTGGAACCAGAACTTGATGCCGGAAACTTTAAACTGGTCTCCTCCTAGAAGCCAGGCTTACAGGGATAAAAACTAATCCTCCCAACGTTTCGAGCCAAAACCCTGAGGACTCAGCAGGAGAGGAACACTGAACAGTCAGGAGATGAGACGGATGCAAAACCCTCTTTCCACTGACCGCCAGGATCCAGGACATGAACCGTGGAGCAAAACAGCAAAAAAAAAAACAACAGACAGACAGACAATGATCTGGTGCTGAATGCTCAGGCTGAACTGAATATAAAGCAAAGCATACAGGTGAAAGAAATAAATGATCATTACAGCAGGGAGGGAAAATGGTTGGTGATAGAAAACAATTAATTAGAGGAATCAGGCCAGATCATTACAGATTATAGTTTTACGGTTTATATGACTGTGGATAAGATCTGATACATATACTAGTAACATAAAGAGTTTCACTTCTTTCAAACGGCATTTTGGTTTCATTTCTGGAGAACAGAAACCACTCTGAGTTTTGTTTAACAAATCAGGTTTTGCGTACTGACCCCTTCTATCATCAAATTTAAGATCTGAAAGGAAAATGAAAAAAATGGGATTTATCATCTTTACAAAGTACAACCATTAGTCATGTTTGTGCCCAAAGTATGATATGTGTGTAACACAAAATTCAACTAACTACTAGAGAGTCTACAGAACTAATTATGAGTTGTTAAGCGTTACTGGGGCACACCCAGTGCAGCCTTATTATGAGTTACCTGGGAAACAGTAACTAAGCAGGAACTGATGTCTAGTTTCTCTTTCCTTAAGGGTACACAAAGCATGAGTTAATGGTCGGGTACTGACTGGGTAATAATTAGTTCCTTAGCAACAATTTTATATGATGTTTCACTTTACTTTAGGGTAAAAAAAAGATTAGACAATGGTCAGAAATTAGCTGGGTAATTATTAGCTCCTCAGTAGCTTACCTAATGCTTGACTGAACAACGTCCATAAAATAATACCTGGTCAATAATTTGGTACTCAATATTTCATAAGCTGTAACTTTACAGGTTTAGGGTTTATTCAGAACCAACACTCATGATTTCTACTCTAATTTTGTGGTAACAGTTGCCTACCTTTTTCTCATAAGTTCTGTGGCAAGGTATACAACAGAGGAGATAATGATTTCTGACCTGATAAAGTAAGTAAAACTTGACAGAATATTTTATCCATGTAGACTGAGATAATCTATTGATAAATCTGTGTTAAAGTTGCAGAGCCCCAGGTCTTCAGAGCCGGCTCATGTGTGCTGCTTAGGGCAGCAAATATTGGACGATTTTCATCATTGTACTCATTTACAGCTCAAACTGTATAATGAATCTACAGGATTTAAAAGTTAATAGGTCATAATAAAATGCCTTACACTGTGCAGCCTTATGCACTAATGTAATCTGATTGATCACACCATACATCTGAACACCATGCATCAGACTCAGAGAGATGGTGCTGGTCAGACTCATCTGTCCAGAAGAAAGGTCAGAGAAGAAGAGTTCCCTACACATACACAGTTCACAAGGTTTAAGAAAAACAGCTTGTAGATGCTTGTGGATCTGCTTCTGCAGCAGGATGCTTTCACATCTCCTTAAGATCCTCCTTATTGCTTTTATAAAATGTTTACAAAGTTACCAAAGCTTAATTAACTGCTTATTTCAAAAACTAAATTTTAACATGAAACTTTTCTAGCCTCATCTTTCCTCACCTTCTACAGTTTGATCCAGTTTTTATGAAACAAAACTAGTTTGAGTTAAAACATGTAAATCATTTCTTAAATTGCATATAGTAGGCAACCGTCATTTCTTATCTCAAACTTGTAATACAGGGAAACAAGGTGTGAACCGGGCATGTTCAGACAGAGTGGTTGGGGAGTTCATTTAACAAACAGGAAAAACTACAGGCAACATAATGATTTTCAAAAAAGAAGCAAACTTGATAGCAAACCAAATACAAAGCAAGAAAAACAATCAAACTGCATCAAGATTATAAGCAAGCGTGAAAATTCATGATTTTCTCCACCAGCAAGTGTGACTCTCAGACCCTGTTCTGCATTGTTTACTGACATTTCTAAGAGTGGAAAAGTGTGTTATGAGAGCTTGGAAAATATAAAGAAGAAACCTTTCCACAATCTCACTGTGGAAGAGAACTTATCTGAAGGGTTTTAGCAATATAACAACAATAAACAATGTTGCTGATCTTTGTTTGCATCCCTATACAGTATAGTTGGGTATGAATCTGAATGAAAGTAACTGATTCTTAAGCTATAATTTAACTAAGTGCATTTGTTGAAGATAACATCAAATAATCACACACTACAAACAAGAAGCTTTAATCACAGCCAGAGGTGGATAATCCAGGTCAAGAAAGTAAAAAGTCTGTTCAGAGATCAGTTTCAACCATTTGCATTTTGAACTCCACAGCACAGACTAATCACCTGTTTAGGTGGACCGGATGAAGGAATAAAGGGTTTTCACTTTCTGGACCTGGATTATCCATTATCCATCTATCATTCACAGCTGGAATCAGCCACTACCACCAACAGCAACGCTAAACAATGAGGCAACATGGGAGCTTTATTCTGGTTTTTCATCCTGTCAATAAGACTTGTATTGAGTTCAAGTTTAATGACAATATATTTGAATTCAACAAAATGTGTTCAAATCAGAACAGGATAAAATACCTGCAATCGCTACTTCAATCTGGGTCCACAGTTTTGCTGCTGTTAAGATCAAGAGTTAGTGATGTAACAGGAGCAACTCCTTTCCGACATCACAACCCTGCAACAGAGTTGATGAAACAGGCCGGTGCCTTTTCAACTTCCTGTTACCCGTGGCCCACGGCCACGTAAGGCTAAACACACTGGTTCTCTGCTTAAAGCCGTGCTAAGTAGCAACCAAGCTTGTGCTTGTTGGACCGAGTCAGACTACCTTTCCTACCATTCAGAAGGAGGTGATCGTAGTGACCGTCTTTTCCCGCGATTCAAAGTGAGTTGAGCACAATGCTTTGTGAACCCGCCTGGTGAAGCAGATGATAGAGGTCTATTCAGCTTTGGTTGACCTACACCTAACTGCCAAAGGAACAGCTGGGCCCAGTTGGTGTTTGCCGAGGAGCCAGTGGAAGCGGCTGATCCATGCTATACTGCTCCTGATGCTATTGATCCTGCGCCCCCACCTGGGCCATGGCCAGCAGCTAACTGCCATAGCTAAAGGAAGAGGTCCCATTTAAAGCTACTTAAAGTTATAAAAGTAAGCCCTGCAAATGCGCCTCTTTCTATTTTATCGGATTAATCCAAATCTCTTTTAGAGCCGGTGTCGGGTGAACGGACTAGACCGAAGGCGGGGGTTACTGAGTCGGACCGAAACAAGCCAAAAACAGTAGCATCCATCCTTCCCTCTTTCCATCTGATGCTTAATAAATACTCTGCTTGAGCGAACTAGGTAATGTGCATGTTTTTGCATTTCATCTGAAATAAAAATTCTAATTCATCTGCTGATGTCTTTAAGACTTATAATTAGACGCTTAGACAAACTTTATTGTCATCTTCTTTACACAGAGTGCATACAAAATAAAATTATGATGCATACAGCTTTTCAACAGTGAATGAGCAGCTTACAACAGTAAATTGAACGTTTCCATTTTTAAAAGTGCAGCAGTGAACGGAATGTAAACAGTGTAGGAGAAAAGGAAAACCAGTTTAAAGTCATGGTGCAAAATTTGTATGGAAAGGTTCAGTGCCGTGCAAATGAATAAATATGGTGCAAAAAGCAGTTGAACATTGAATTGTGTTCCAAGAGGTCTGAGCTCAATGCTAATTCTGTAAGGCTCAGAACAATAGGTTTAAAAAAATGTTCATTTAAGACAGAGAACAGCATTCCGTCTAAGGTAGGAACCTCTGCAGGGAAAGAACACAGGTTAGTGACCTTGTCTATCTAGCGGAGGATGATAATATGTGAGTCATTAACCTGGTCTTAAAGTTCAGTCCGTCCTCAGAGGACCAGGTTGGATCCAGCCGGTCGGCTGCCAACAAGACGCAGCGGAAGCTGCCCAGAGAGTCCCAGACGCTGAAGTCCAACAGGTCAGAGAACAGGCAGGAAATCAGAATCGAGCAGAAAAAGGAAGGCTAAATAGAGGCTAAAGCAGGTGGATCAGATTAATGGTAATGGGAACTGGGTGGAGCTAGGCAGTTGAATGAAATGAATAAATCGGGCGAGCTATCAGTGCCAAGATCGTGACAAATGCTCACTGAAGAGACTGCTTCAGTGGACTGGCTATCATCGTCAACTCCCATCTACCTCACGTCCAGTCACAATTAAGTGCCTATGTTGTAAGCTCTAATTTTTTCTTTGTTTCAACTGGACTCAGCCTACCGGACCTCCTGGGGCCAGCTTCAATACATTTTAATACATTCCTGAGTCATTGTTCACTTTTCACTGGGAAACCAAATGAAACTTCACTGTTATGACTGCGTTTACTTTCCAATCAATCAATCAATCAATCAATCAATCAATCAATCAATCAATCAATCAATCAATCAATCAATCAGTTAATTTTTTAATGGTTGTGGTGGTGGGGTCTGGCAGGGGGAAAAAAAGGATCCATATTGGGGAGGGAGAGAGAAAAAAAAGCATATTTCACACTTTATCATTGACAGAATACAGTTTGAGATATCAATAAACCTCAGCACAAGAGAAGCAAATATGAACTCGAGACAAATATTTCAGCAGACGGGGAGCCGGCTGTTTTGGGCCCTTCTGCAATAACTTGCAGGGGAGGTTTGATAACACTTATTGTTTTGAGAGCAGGCTGCTCAGGAATATTCTGTCAGCCTTCAAGGCTTTTCCCACTGGCTCCACATGGTGATTCCAATATTCCAAATTTGTTGGGCTTTTCCACCTTGAAGCGCCTTGAGCGTGCTCATGCAAGATATTATCCCATCTCACCTTTGAGTTCAACTACCACAGCCCACCTGCGTTCCATCACACCCAGCATACGGCTCAGTTCATGGTCCTGTTCATTCACAGCCTTTGTGAGCAGGTCAACCGCTACCAGCAGCCTGTTCAATGCCCAAATTAACACTGACAATCTATGTAATTGTAGATCCTCCAAATGCAAACAGGAGAAATTTGAGCATCATATATCAGAAATTCCATACATCCTCCAGAGACAAGATTGTAAAACATACCATCCTCCAAGCCTTCCAGGAGTCCAAGGTGTATCCCACGAAGTATGTCCCTGCAGGACAGAACAGGTCGCCTTTGCCCTGTCTTCCAGTTAAGGAAAGTTTGATCAATTGCATTGAGAGACCAGCTGACCAGATGAATTCGGGTGATATGAAGAGTGGGCTCAGAAATCACAGGACACAGCAAAGCAGCAACAGAGCAGGGAGTTGCAGAGCAGCAAGAAAATGCAACTGCCTCCTTCAAGAGTCAGAACAAAGGAGTCATGGTTTATTTACATTTATCTGCTGCCATTTTAAAGGACACATTAAATATGCCTTTAACTTGAACATTCTTCAGAGACTCTTGAACCAACTTTTAAACCCCTCTTCTCTTTTTATTTTTGCATTATTAACATACTTTCAGTCATTTTTAGTGTTTGAGTAGTCATTAGATAAAATAATATCCTGATAGGGATTATCAGCTCATAAAGGTACCATTGTATTCCAACCCGTGTTCTTTTGTGGGTGTTTTATACATCGAACATTTCATCACTCAGACCAGATTCCCTCTTCTTTCAGTATCATCTGAATAAACAGCGGCAGATTTATTTGGTATCTGATTAATAACTCTGCTGATAGCTATAGTCTAAATTAAATTGGTGAAGGCAACTGGATTTTAAACAACTGGTCCAGGAGTCCAGCCTTTCATGTAAAAGAAAAAGAACCTTGGTGTGTAAGCAAATTACAGTTCTAATCATTCAACTAATAATCATGAATTGGTTTTACCCTTGCTTTGAAAAGACCTATTAATTAACTATAAATTCCCATTCTAGTTATTTAATATATTCATAATCCTCTGGTAAACTTGCACAACACTGCTCAAAGCAACAAGGATTTAGAATAGCATCGGGTGGCTTTAGGCTATGTTGAGATAAATAACATAAATACAAAGAATATCAAATGTGAAGAAAAATGGCCAAAGGGGCCCACAGGATTTCTCAGTTGTTACAGATATGTCTATATTCTCCAAGAAGCTTGGTGCAGATGTAAAAGAGTTGCATTAGTTTGTTTAACATTGTCTATAGAGCATAGAGCATCTCAGCGGATAAAGATCTTTCACATTATATTTTTTTTCTCTCTTCCCAGGAGAGATTTACCGTAAAAAAGGTCAAGCATTAGTTTATAGCTCAAATTAGATCAGTTGAAATCAAATCAGTTCAATCAAAAGATGCTCAAATCTGGGGGGAAAAAGTCTCCATTAATCCATATGGATTCATGGGGCTTTGAAGCTTACCCTTGTCATTGACTTTCAAACATCATTTCAAATCTTATAAACATTACATATCTGAAGGATTTCACAATTCCTTATCTGCCCTGACAGAAAAAAAAATCTAAATCTAAAAGGGTAATTATTGCATTAATTCTAATTGAAACTTAAGTGATCAATTTTTTTTATACATGCTTTCCTTTATCTGTTAGTGAAGACATGCTGCAACCAATCATTTTTTTTCCTTCAGCAGATGTTGGTTTTACCCAGCTTTAAGCTCTTTTTGAGAGCAGAGTGAAGACCTCTGATGTCTTCTTTGCTGAAGCATTTTCTTTCTTCTCAAAGAAACCTCCTTGATCTGAAGAGTTACAGCTTAACTCAGCAGTACCTTAACATAGTCATCATGGTTTAACAATGACAATCGAAACCTGTTGCTACCTAAAAAATAGGACCATCAGCCTAATGTCCAATTATCTACTTTTAATAATTCAAAATGTAACATGAAAGTTAAAGAATATATAAATAATATTGAACAATTTGTGTAACAGCAGCAGCTTCAATGAGAGAGGATGAATAATTCTGTCTTGAGATGTGTTGACTCATGTGATGTAAACACAACTTTTTCCACAAATGTTACTCACCTATATCACTTTATATCTAAGATTAATAATGAAACAGAGAAGAGTTAAAACCTTAAAGTGTGCCCAGAGCCATGGGGAGATTTTTTTGGATGCATTGAAGAATGCCAGCCACCAGGGACTTAATATAGCTTAGAAATATTTAGATGGGGTGAGTTTGACGTTTCTTTTCAAAGTATTTATATCCTCTTTAACTATGTCAGCTGTAATATAACAATTGCAAATCCAATTGGTCCCATTAAATCTGAAAAAATGTAACATAGATAAGGAGCTATGTCCCATGAACCACCTGTGATGTCCCTTGTTCAGCTCCGGCCAGTCAACATGGGGCCCATTCCCTCTCCGGAGCTATTCAGCTTTCAAGATCCCCTTTTTTTAGCCCCTGGCCTAGATTCTCTCTTCTGCAGGCAAGTGAACTTTCAGTTGTCATCTCCAGCCCACAGCTTTTCATCGTTAATTAGTCAGAATCCTCTGATCCTTGCTTTTCAAGGTCCCATCAGATTTTCTACACCATTCTACTGTTAAAGCTATGTCATGGCGCAGTAATCGTCAGATAGAGCATTGCTTTTGACCGATGAATCAATGTTGAATTCATATCATTCCTACGTTTGTTTCAGTCTGCTTTGATTTCACTTAAAATGTATGCTTTGTCACATCCATTCTAATTTTAAGATAATTGATTCCTGCATTGTAAAACAATGTGATTTAACTCAAGATTAACCATTCGAGTTCTGCCTTAAAATGTAGACTTCTCTTTGGTAAGATTTAGACCAAGAGAGACTTAGACAGATTTTATTTTGTCATTTTGTACACACACATTTCAACAAAAAGAAATGTCCTTAAGTACAGCTCTTTAGACTTATTAGTTCATTTAATTTTTTAAAGTGCAGCCTTTTTTATGACACATTTTACATAACATTCAGCAGTCTAATGGCAGTAGGGTTTTACAATAGCATATATACAGAAGGGTTTTACTATAAAATGAATAAATAATGTTTGGACAGAAGCTATGTAAATTAAAGTGCAGTGGAAGGCAATTGCATATTACGGTTAAAGTACGTTATTGCAGATGTAAATGTAAACAATTGGTGCTGTAAATAAACAGTCAGCAGTGCAAATATAAGCAGTCGGCAGTGCAAATCACATTACAGCCATCACCAATTGAGCAGAAGAGTAAAGCAACATGACAGATTTATTCTGGGGTTTTTCCTTCTAAAAAAAGACATTAAATCAAGTCCACAATGAGAAAATATCTGTTCTCCCAAATATTTAAGTACTCAATAAAATGTGTTTAAACAAGTTCAGGATCAAATAAGTGATTCAATTTTTTTCAACCTGGGGAATTGTATCTCATTTTTTTTATGAGTTCACAGTCCTTGCAGCTGTGATCATTTAAGAATCAGTGTGTGCAGTTAAAGGTTTTTATTTTTAAATAGCCTAAACATTTTATGATAAAAAATATTCGGGCACTTTAAATTTCTTGTCTTTTAATGTTAAAAATTAATGTTGAATATGATTTTTTTTTTTACAGAAATAAACCCCTAAACTTAAAAATGCAAGAAAAGTACTCTAGAATAGAATTTCAAACCTTCCTTCTCACATTTACTGCAAAGACTTAAATGGCCAAGCTCTGTCATATCAGGGATCTGATCATTTCTTATGTTCCCAACAGAGCACTCAATCTGCAGGTTTACAACTGGTTCCTAGAATTTCTAAAAGAAGAATGGGAGGCAGATGTTTCAGTTATCAGCCTCCTCTCCTTTGTATCCTACTACCAGTTTTTACTAGCCAGTTTTAGGCAAACACCCTGACTACTTTTTAGGAAAGGCTTAAAACTTTCCTTTTTGATAAAGCTAATCATTAGAGTACTCTGGTCTTCCTGAGTTACCTCTATAGTTATGCTGCTATAGGCTTAGACTGCTT
>NW_015151738.1:0-29003 GCF_000732505.1 Cyprinodon variegatus
AGGAGATGCAGATCCTTTCACTTCCTCTACCACTCATAGCTGCTGCTCTGATGACCTTTGATGAACCCAATGTTTAGATGTTGGACAGAGAGGACAGAGAGATTAAAAGAGGGGTGAAGAAAACCATCTCTGTCAGAAGAGAAAAGCCAATCCTGAACTGAGGAAAGGATCTCAGTTTCAGCTCCCAAGCATCTATAAACATGTTTAAACTCATCCTAAGTGTTGTGATTTTATGTTCTATTCAATTCCCAGCCAGCTGAGAATGTATATTTCTGATACTTCAAGATGTTTATTGCCCTCCCCAGTAGAGTTGGTAAAAATCTTATTTAATCAGATTTTCGGCTGTTATACATTGTTTATGACACACAGTCCTACTAGCTGTGTGTTAGAACAATTAATGAAAGAGTGATTCGAGCACTAATCATGGTCAAACAGTTAATTCTGCACAAACATGAAATAAATTCACCACAACTTCTGTTCAAAATATAAGAGTTAATTAACAAAAAACATTCAGCTCCAAGTCAAACATATTTCAGTTTAACACCCTTAACTAAAACTATTGAAACTCCACTAAACTAAACTACTATGTACAAAGAGGCAGGGAAAACGATTGAAAACCATGTTACAGTTTAAGATGGATCTTGTGCTTGAAAACCAAAGTTTATTTGTAAGAATGTGGGATATGATCAAATGAGCTTTTCTCTAATTTAGAGAAATTGGAATGTTTTCAGACCAATTCACAATGAAAATTCATGAGGTGAATAAAACATTATTTGTCAAATAATGTTTAATTAAATGATTTGCTTAATCAGGAACCAACAACCTTTTGTCATTATTTTACAAAGTTCAGACCCAAATGCGGAAAACCGAACAGGGAGACCAGGGAAAAGGTTTAACAGGTTTTATAGAGGTAAAACAGAGGGAGAAGTGTTGCTCTGAACACTGCTCAACCGGAACTGAAAAGTGAGGGGAACACACAGCGGTTAGTTCAGGCTCAGTGGGGAATTTGACTCGTGAACTTGGAGAAGAGGATTTGGTTGCTGACTCACGTTTCCAGAGAAGTAGTTGTATCCTTGACTCCTGTCTGTGTGCCATGGTTCCAGTGTTTGTCTGATTCGGTGGAGGGCGGGACAGGGTTTACCCAGAATGAGGTCGTTAGTTGGTGAACGGAGAAACTGACTGCCACTCAGATTTCCTGCGTTACTTGAACGGGTCATAGTGGAGAATAATCCCTTTCTCAGTGCGAAGCTCAAACGATCTCTTGGGGAGAGTGGGTCCAAACCTTAAGAACTCTCCGTTAATGAGGATACCATCAGCAGGTGTGTGAGGAGGCGGACCAGAACCAGGCGCCTCCTGGTGGAGGAAGGGAGACAAACACAGAAAACAAAGAAACAGACAGGAGTCCATACAATGCAAATCAAATGTTTGGCAAGCTCGAAGCTCCTAACATAAATTCCGTAAAAATTCAAAAAAATATCCACTGGACTTGGTTTTCAAGATTTGAAATCTTCAAATCTTGAAAACCAAGTCCAGTGGATATTTTTTTGAATTTTTACGGAATGACTTTGACCTGGATGACTGAGAACCTTCATCAGCTCCTAACATAAATAAACAAATGATGATCTTACAATTTGATTAGGATTTGGTAAGTTACACTCAAAATCTGTTTCCTTGTTTTAAAACAACTTTCATCAGACAGAATGAGCTAAGATTTGGATTTTGTTTAATATCCCAAAAGCTTTGTTATCTCCTTCAACTGAAAGTCTTTTTAATCACCAACTGTAAATATTTTCTATCAAATCATAAAACTTAAACTACTTAAAGAAAATAAATACTGGAAACCTTTCTGTTTGTTTTTTTTTTTTTAGAATAATTAACAGCATAGTAATGAAAGAAATGTATAACTGTAAATATTTATACTTGATGAAATGAACACAGGTAAATGCTTTATTATTATTTTTAAACAGATTGGTATTTTAACCTTTAACCATCACTCATTTAGAACTGAACATGCTGAGCTGAACCTGTTGATTGACAGCTCCCTGCAGACAGATATGCAAATTGGTTATTGAGCACTATAGCCTCATATTTTTTTTTAACTCTTTAGAGGTTGAAGCCTGGGAGGGACTACACAATAAGTTGTGCATCTATCTGGTTTGCTATGCATTTCGAAAATGTTTTAATTTAAAACATTTTTTTTTCTTTTAGGACGTTAAAGCAGCACTAAGTAACATTTTATCAAAATAAATCCTTTCTAAATCCTGATGGTGGTAGTAAAAGTCTTCATAAGTTGATTGAAAGCTCTGTCATCTCGAGTGTGGTCACAAAACCAGACTCTGAAGTTTCTGTGCCAGCGATCTGGTGGCAGACCAACGGCTCTGTTCTTTCAGCAAGACAATCAGCTTTAGGGCAGCACAACATAAAGAAGTCAGCTTCAGTTGCCACAAGTCTCGCGCTGCGCCTTACTTTGGAGGTGTGTGACATAGCAGAGCCAACAATAAAAAAGCAAAAATAACAAAGGGAGAGAAAACAAGAATTCTATCGGGAAAGGGCTAGCAGTAGAAGTAAGTTAGGTAAGACATTTGCTCTATGGTGAGAAATAAGAAAAAAACAAGGATGAAAAAGGATGCAGACCTGTTTTCGGACCTGTATTTCTGTTAGTGGTACAATTGTAACTTTTAAGTGATTGATTTTTTTCAGCGAGTCACTATAAAGCATTTATCTTCTTCTGCTTCTTTCATCTGTGTCAAGGTGGAGCTGGAGCTTAACTCCAGGATTCTATGGGTAAAAGGATGAGGTATCATATGGCTGCAAGTAGTGTTGCACCGATACCAGTATCGGGCAGGGAACCGATCCAGCACTAAAATGGTGGTATCGGTATCGGCGAGTACCAACAAATAGGGCACTGATTCCATTTTGAGAGCCAAAAGTTTACAACTATTTAACTATCGTCACCCATTCCAGGTAGACAATATAAAGTTTTACTGGATTCACTTTGTTTTAGTCTTTTTCCTGCTTCACAAAGGTAGGCAGCAGCTCGGCAAAGCCATGATGGCAATTATTTTACATCCAGTTACACGACAGTTCGAGGTTTTATTCAGTAGCCCAACAAAGCCTGTACAGCCAGGCTAACAATTCCCCATAAAAGACCCCCCTTTCAGACGCCTGGACTGGTATGGGGCTTTGCAGGCTAACAAAAGAAGCCAGACGACCCCCATTCCAAAGGGGTGGACCCCTTCGTAAGATTCATTTGCATGTTTTCAAAACAAAAACAAGGCTTTGTTGGGCTACTGTATAAAACCTCGGACTCAACGCTATCCCTGACATTTTGAATTGAAAAAGCTTCTTGGATGGGAAGCAAAACGTCTTCAAACTTGGAAACAAATTCCAGTGGAATGTTTTTAATTTTCCTTTTTTGGAATTTGGACAAAGACATGGCTGCGCAAACATGGCTACCACAGTCTGTCAATTTTATATAAAGAACTCCATTTCACTCACATCTCGCCATGCTTCTGTGTTTTGGTCTGAGAGGAGGAAGAAGAATTATTGTTTGCGGATTGAGCGATTTGCCTACGACCCCCTAACGACGGCGAACTCAATCTCAAACATGTTTGATTTTCTCCCAACTTCACGATTCCTGATCGAGAGGTAGTTGTGAGAGGCTGATTGCTGATCGCTTACCCCCTGTACACTACAGGACGCACGATTATGCTACGTTCGGACCGCAAGAGCAGCAAAACGCGTGTGCTGCTTCATTTTTTATGCTTGTACAAGTTTAGTTCTGAAGCATCTTTCCTGCGCTAGCTGCACGGTGGGAAGTGGGTCTGATGCACGTTGGACAGAGCTAGCCTATCCTTTTTTCCCTGTAACAATTGCAGCTATATTTGCTGTGATCAGTGGGTAAAACGTAGTTTTAATACGCTTTTCAGTGAGAAAACTTCATCTGTGCTGTCAGTTCATCCAGATTAGCATCCTGCCTTCAAATATTATTTCGCTGTCGGAGCTGCTCAGACCCCAACATACCGGCGGTGCGCGTCTGGCCCGGTCGTCTCTTTGCGGTTAGCCGTGGCGGAGGAAGGAGTTTTTCATGTATGTAATCCAAACTGCAGGCACCAGGATAATGAAAGTGAACATGTTTTGCCAGCAGATTTCGGCCTTTTAAGTTAACTTTGGTGTTAATAAACAGTTTCAGAGGACTGATCATAGTGATCTGCATCATCAGCGATCTGTCTGTCTCCCTGCAGCTCCCAGATCAGCTTCTCTGATTGGTTGATGTGGCGCGTGGAAGCGCTGCTCCTGTTGCTCAAAACGTGCTGCGGGATGTTTTGCTGCGCCTTGATGCGCGTCAACCGTTGACTTTGCATGTGAAGTAGCTGCTCTTGCTGCCTTTGCTGCTTTAGGTGTGAATGTAGCACTAGACTGGAAGTCGGCCCGATTAATAAATTCTTGCATGACTGGAGAAATGCCCTGAAAAGTTTAAAAAATCATAGATTGTATGCCTGGCTTTAGGCAGACTAGGAGAGGGGCCTTTTACCAAACGTTTGTCTGAGGCCCCAAAATCCTTGAATCCGCCCCTGAGGTACAGCTGTAGAAAAAAAGGTTTTTTGGGCAGATTCTGTGAGAAAATAGCTGACAATTGAGTATTGAGTTAAACTAGAAACAAGTTGACCAATAGGATGTTTTATTTTGAAACGTGGTGTTTGTGTGGGCGGGGGAGCGTGTGCAGATGTTCAGAAACAGCTGGGAAGCCGCTGCCTCATCAGTTTGGATCTGCTGCTCCTGTTCCACCGTCAAAGAATCTGTCTGTTCGTGAAAATCGGTTTAAATCGGACCGAGCATTTCTGACAGCTGGCTGAGGTGAGGGGGAAACATCTGCAGCAGCTGGATGGCTGTGCGGCGCACGGCTGTCCTGCAGGGAATGAAGCGCTGCAGCCCGCAGAGCAACAACAGAACATGCTGAGAACATAACAGAAGGAGGAGGAAAGAACATTTATAATAATAATAAAATAAGAAGCTTCCAGGCGGGAATGAATGAGATGGGAAACTTTGAGGAGTTGCGCTCCCTCCCTCCACCACCGAGCTTCTCCAAAGCTTCTGCAAAGAGACGGTTTGTCAGGCTGGGAAGGAAGAGCAGTGATGTTTCTCAGTGAGTATGACCCACTTGGATTCATATGCAGCTGTTACACTGCAAAAGCAATCCAGAAATAAATACATATTGACTTAAATTAAGTGAATTTATCCTTAATTTGGGTTGGTAAATAAGATGATCTGCCAATGGATTAAGATTGTTTACCCTTAAAACAAGATAATTAGATAAAATGCTCTTGAAATAACACACAGCAATTATTGTTTTTACATTTTTTAAGTGTAAATTGTCTTGTTCCACTGGCAAAGTGCCTCATTTACCTCCTCAATTTAAGAAAAAATGCACTTTTTTAAAGAAAAAAATCACTTATTCAGATTTAGGTGTTTACAGTTTGCAGCTGGACAGAGTTAGGAAAGATAAAACATATTCTCTGGTTCCTGGGCGCTTTTTTAAGAGTTAACACTTATTTTACCGCCAGTTAAATCAAATCACAGTATGGAATAAAAATGCTTCTTTCTACATTTTATCTACTTTACTCTAACAATCAATGAAGACTATAAAAACAGCTGTATATACTAATCCCACGAAGAAACTCTTAGAAACATTAGATCAATTTCTGAAAACAAAAACAGCAGTCATACAAGTCATACAAGATAGGTATAGTGCACACATGCTTTTCTTTGTTCAAACACTTTTTAATTTAGTTTTATCTTTAAGCTTTTGATAGAAGTCTATTCCAATTTTTATCTTGATATTTTCTGTCCACTTTGCCCTCTTAAAGGTCTTCAGACCTTTCATCTTAGACTTCCGTCCGCGTCTTCGGCTTTATGCCAAACCACTGTGGGTTTTAGGGTAAAACCGCGCTGGGAACGGTTTCTAACCTCATCCTAAGCAGAAACCTCAAATCCATCTGAAAATAGTAACCCCACAGCATAATGCTGCCACCACTTCTTTACACTTTGGGCAATTAGTTTATTTCAGTGATATCTTGTGTTAGTGGAGTTTGTTTTGAGATTTAACACAAACAAACAGGAGTGTTTCCATCCATGTACGTCATAAAATAGTGTGCTGGAACATCCCCTTAGGACAAAATGTTTAGGTCTAAGGTAGGTAAACGTCAACAGTTTAAGGGAGAGGCAGATCAAAGCTGTGCTAAGAGGCTTACCTCAAACAACATGTGTGACATTCAAGGAATGAAGTCCAATAAAAATATTTAGTTATTATATTTATATAAACACCCTACAACACCCTTTTGTGCTCTCTTCATCCTCTGACATCTGCCTGGCTGTGTTTCCTGTATGGGGCCGCTTTTTACAGTTGCTTTTTGTATCTCTGCTTCTGTCTCCTAGAACCCCAGTCGGCCTCTGCAGATGGCCGCTCACACTGAGCCTGCTTCTGCTGGAGGTTTCTTCCTGTTAAAAGGGAGTTTTCCTCTCCACTGTCACTACAAGCATGCTTAGTGTGAGGGATTGCCTTCGAGTCAATGAGTCGATGCAATCAACTGGTTTTCCTTAGATAGAAAACTTTTATCAATTTGACTGGATGAGCTAGTGAACTGTAAAGTGCCTTGAGATGACATGTGTTGTGAATTGGCACTATAGAAATAAAACTGAACATGAACTTGAATAAATCCAGCAGTGGCAACCAAGAAGCTCATCTTCTTAGCTTTCTGTAGCAATATTTGGCATCTCATGGCCACCAAAGTCGTAGGAAAAGTAAATACCACTATGTTGTCTGACAGTTATTGCATGCGGAAAAGCAGTTTCTGTTCTAGCATCACACATATAAAAACATAAAAATGTTTAGTTTGCTGAACTCAACTGGGGCTTTCACATGAACCATGTAATTTGGTCTCTCTAGAGCGATATTATGAATTTTGGCATTTTTTAACTAAAAGCCATAGGTTTTAAAATATATGGGTCTAAACCTGTTGCTTTAAACCAGTTGATTAAATGATGATGTCTGGTGAAATTGTGAGGAACGCTGCACTACACCTTCAGCCCAGCAGGTGGCAGTAACAAGACCACACAGCTAGTTTTACATCTGTGCTCGTTTAAAAAAGCTATTTGTTTCACCCGATAAACAATTTTCAATAACTGCCTGTGTATTTAGCATAAAATAATGGATGAATAAGGGAAATTAGTTTGTTCCCTCTAAGCATCATTGTAGAGGAATGTTGATTGTCTTTTTATTTTCTTTTTTTTATACACACTGCAAATCTTGTTTTAGTAGGTGGCTTCTCCTGTCACATGAAAATAGGCGAAAAGATTTTCTACAATACCCTTAACACATACTGTAGGAAAATAAACAAAGAAATGGTTTACCAGACCATGTCTGCCATGGTCATCATCACAGTCCCCTGCAGGTCTAAAATCTGCAGGGTCTGTGGGCTTAGCTGAAGAGAAGAGAGGGCGACCGAAGAGGCAAGACACTGGATGATCTAGGCTCAATGTGCAGAGATCAGGGATTCTTTTGCAGGTTCTCCAACCTCCCAGTGGGATTATTGGATGGATAATAACAATTGTGACACGTTGTCTCTTTATAATGAATGTACCTAGGTTAAAGATTAAATTGCAAAGACATCAGAGCGAAATAATGCTCCTGCAATGATAGCAAAGTCTATGCTGTATTGTTTTTTTTTTCTTTACACATCTGCATTAGAGGTGCCAATAAATGTCACCCCACAGCATTTGTTTTGGGATCATTGCAGGCAGAGCGTGGTTGTTAAAATATTAAAGAAGTTTTGTTTCTGTTTATCAACTTAGATCAATAAAAAGTTTAACTATCTAGCTCCTCTTCTCCTCTTAATAAAGTTTTTTAAATATTAAAGCTCTGACTCACATGCCATCTCTCTTGAATGCCTCTAAGCAGAGGCTTTTACTGGCAGCACCAGTCAGAATAAGAAGCTGTGAAATCCCAGTCTGGGGACTGAGGTAGCTGCAGCGAACCTTTGAACTATAAGAAGATTAGAGTCTTGGTCAGCGTTGAACAACACTTCATTGTTTCAGTAGTGCCCAGGGGAAGCTGAGGACAGTCATGCTAAAGGAGACCAGAGTTATATAGAGAAACGTATGTCAACAAGATTTTTAGAAACTTTCCTTTAAAATCTTTAACTCATTGGCTTTGTTTTTTTTGTAATTGTCTTACTTCTGCTTGCCTCCTTATTCTTCCTCTAGATCAGGATTATTCTCTGGCAGTTCCTCCACCTGCAGACGGGCCGAGGGTTCGGCCATCAGGCAGTCAAGCAAGAGTCACATCCTCCGCCAAACCAGCCGCCTCTCCGGTGTCTTCCAACGCAGCCCTGTACCAAACTCTGGCTCCATGGCACTTACCGCGGGTCTCCGGCCATCACGGCCTGTCCAGCTCAGGAAGGGAAGCAGTAGGTCACATTGATTTTATTTTCCATCTGAATGTTTTGAGATTCTGATGCCATTTTTCTCAGAAAGAAACAGTGCCTTGCAAAGGTAGCCATGCAGTTGGTTTTAGGAGTCCCAATCTCTTACTCTACAGTAGCAGCAATTCAAAATTTCCCCACTTTCCTTGGCTGGCCCTTGGCTGGTCCTTAGCTGGCCCTTGGCTGGTCCTTAGCTGGCCCTTGGCTGGTCCTTAGCTGGCCCTTGGCTGGTCCTTGGCTGGCCCTTGGCTGGTCCTTGGCTGGTCCTTGGCTGGTCCTTGGCTGGCCCTTGGCTGGCCCTTGGCTGGTCCTTGGCTGGTCCTTGTTTAGTCCTTGGCTAGTCCCCTGAATTTCCTTTTGAATTTCTTTCTGTCATGATTTGTGGACATTAAGATCTAAAGAGAAGCCTTATTGTCTGGCCATACCCTGTAATTCAGAGATAGGATGGAGTCAGAGTAAAACAATATGCACGCCCATGTGAAGGACATCGGCCGGAAGATTGAGGGGATTTTGCTGCCATTCGGCTGGCTTTCGACTGGGAAGGGCCATTTTTAATGGTTGCTACTGTATATAGTCTCTAAAAGAGAAAACAAAGCAACCGTGACCAAAACTGATCCAAGCAGCGATATATGCTGGTGACACCATCATGGCTTTACCTAACAGGGGGCAGTGAAGGTGGTGATAGGTAGATGGATGGAAGTACTGTAAACATAAGCCAATCATCAAAGAAAGCTTAGGGAAGGGATGGCAAAATCCAGTTCTACATAGTTTAAGTCCTGTTCCATCAAAGTTGAGGTAATCGCTGAACTACCTCAGTAGTAGATCAGGACATTCTGAGGAGGCCACCAGATGAACCATTCTATGACTAAGGTGTGATGAAACAGGCAGACATCTAGGGTTATGTAGGACACAGCATTCATAGCATATTGGTGTGTTAGAAAACCTATGTCAATATATATGTTCAAGACATTCCTCAACCTAACTGACTAAGCTTGAGCAGCAGGCTTTTAGCTAGAAATATTTCATAGGGTGTTTACCTTGGTGTATAACTTTAGGCTTTGTGTGGCATTTTTGAAATTTAGACTCTCTGAAACTCTATGTTCTTTATTTTGAGGTGGAATGCAGCTAATGTTTTGTCTTTGTTACATCACTACTTTTGTCCTCATTGTGGGAAGTATGTTTGCTTGACTAGAGGTGGAAGCTTCATAAGGAAGACGTGAAATAATTCATAGGTTAATTCAAACAATTAGAAAGTTTAACTTCAACTTACTGCTAAAGGTGAAACTTGATTGCTTCATATATAGCAAGTTGAACCACAACAAACTGTCCACAAATACAACATTTTCTGCAAACCAACAGAGGAGAAAGTTTAGCCAGGGCTGCTTTTATTTCTGTGTATCTACTCCAGGGTTGGGCATACCCAGTTCCTCAGGGCCATTATCCTGCAACTTTTAATGTACCTTTGGTTCAACACACCAGAATCAAGTAATTAGATGATTGAGAGGACTCTGGAGGAACTGACTGCATACTGAGGAGGTAACTCAGCCATTTGGTTCATGTGTGTTGGACCAAGGGTGAATCTAAAAGTTGCAGGATAGCAACCCTCGGGAACTGGAATTGCTAACCCCTGATCTATTCTGTTAAGAATATAGCTGTCACTGAAACTAATTCTGAAACCTGATTGTCACATGTATCTTAATAATTCTTATGTATCTTAATACATTTAGTAAATTTAAACTGATGTGTTACACAAGCAGGTGTGTTGGGCCGAAGGGCAGTTATACCAGTTTTAAATGTACAAAAGGCTAAATAAGCGCACTGTTATCCACAAACATCCATGCATCTTCTACTGCTTAGTCCTTGTCAGGGTTGCAGTGTGGCGGATGCTTATCTCCTGGCAGTCTATGGGCGAGAGGCGGGGTACATCATGGACAGGTTGCCAGTCTGTCGCAGGACAACATCTACAAACATCCATTTATCAATGTTTTGGGGGAAAAAAGAGTCCAATTACCTCGAAGAACCATGAAAAGAACTGCAGCATCTGTTTGACATTTGCTATGGATGTAGTACTGATCTCTCCCTCCCCAGTTGCAATTTATGTTAGCTGTTGATTTCCCCCATCACTAACGGACAGTACTGTCCCAAATAAAAAAAACAATCCTGCAAAATAATGCTATAATCAGGCATTGGGTGGGGTTTTCTTAAGCTTTACAAAGATTCAAGCTTATCTGCTGGGAGAATTAGGGCGTACCGAAGCCGTACATCCCAAAAACAGGGTGTGCAATTTCTAATATTTTTAGTAAAGGGTGTACACATATACATATTGCTAGGTAAAAGTCTGTTGATCAATAAAAGCAAAGTTTAATACCGTAGTAGAAACTGATACAAAGGGATAAAATACAACTATTTTCTAATTAGAAACAGCCCGAGGGGTGTGAATATTTTAGGAAACCCTTAAAAAAACAACATCTCAGCTTCAGCTTTTTTCCCCTTTAAAAAAAAAACATCCATTTAAACTATGGCGATTTGACAGTCTACATCTGTCAGAGCACCTCTTACATCATCTGCTCTTTCAACACACTTGTTTTGTTGCATATCCAGGAACAAGCAAATGTGGCCTTAGCTCATGTAAACAGTGATCTTACATCAACCTAAACAGTCTTTCATCCATGCTTTTAACCACCTGTCAGACCCGCTGATAAATCTCCTTTCCACATGTGGTCACGTCCGCAGTGATCTGTGCAGAGGTTCTGCCAGAGGACGACCCGTCCGAGCTGTCCAATCAGATAACCGCCCCGGGAATCCTGAAGATCTTTGGAAATGAAATCTGTGAAGGGGCTCACTATAAGAGTGTGCTGGCCACCATGCACTCCAGCGCCAAGGAGCTCGTTAAGGAGGCCCTCGATCGGTGAGAACATGCGGGGTGAGCTGGGTGGGTGTGCCTGCCATGTGTGGGTGTGTGGTCTCTGCTCACGGTGAGTTAGGTTTCCTCACATGATCCTTCAGCTGAAGCACATCCACATTTAGAAAAATAAATCTGAATGAACATAAAAGCGAGAAAAACAGTACAGACAATCATGTGATCTCCTCTGTTCTGTTCTCAATATGGGTAAGCATTACTTACTGCCACTTAAAGCCACTTATCTTTAGCATAAAGATATTAATTTTGATTCTTCAAACACAGTCTATTAATTCTTCTTTTATAAAAGAGAGAAGTTTATTTATACATGATTTCCTTTTTGTTTACTTTTTATCTCTCATTTAGTGATAGCGAACAAATGATCAGTTAGGTTGAGGTGTTGAGTTAACTTCAGTCTGCTATCTATTCTGAATCAGGTTTTGATGTTTCGTGGATCCTTAGTGTGGAGGAGCGCTAAATAGGGTCCAAGTTTAAGCAATCTAGCTGTTCATTTAAGGGGAACTTTACCCAATTTCTGCAAAGTAGGGATACCACTTGCAGCAAATCAGACTCTAAACATTATGCTACTAAACCCCATGCTTGCCAGGTTTCAATCACCTGAAACACACTGTCAGCGATAAATGAGAGGGAATGTTTTTGCCATGTTAGAGCTCAAGAGTTAGCAAAGCCAAAGCTGGTTATAAAGCTTAAAGTGGTAGGGAAATCATATTTAAATGCCAAATCATTCTGACTTAAAAATGTATATAAAAATTAAAAAAAAAATTCTATTTAAAAAAAAAATCCTGTCTTAAAATCTGTGGGGTTTATTGTTATCTTATGCAGGCCAGTTAGTTATACGTCAGCCTGTACACCTAAATTCGGCCAATCATAAATCAAAGTTCATCTGTCAATAAAATGATTGATTCATATGTCGCAGCTAATTTATGCAACGGTTGAAATAAGAAATAAGAATAATTTCCTTTCCCATTGTGTTAGAAAATAGAAAATGTATGAAAGAAGAGACTCATCCACGACCTCCGACACAAAACTCTCCTCCTCTTGCATGTTTCCTCTGTCCATAGCGTTCCTTGATAGTGTCGTTTCTAAGTCAACAATTTAATGCTACTTGGTCCCAATGTAATTTCCCATTGGGAACCTACTAGCACTAAGTTGCTAACTGGTTAGCAAGATGGGAACCTTCCGCCACAACAATCCTGCCCTCTTGATAAACAACCAATCACATACAAACTACCTTTTAGAGTAAAACTTTTTTATAAGAGGAGATAAAGATTCAAATGATTGTCCAAAATGATAGGAAGTGTGTTGAGAGGCTTTTAAACCTAAGAAAACAAATACCAACTGTAAAGCATGGTGGTGGCAGCTCAATCATGCTCCCTCTCTTAATTCTTTAACTTCACTTCAAACAGTTTAGAGTTCTAAATGGACACAGTTTGGAGTTCCAACAAAACAAAGATCCCAACCAAAAATCCAAGCAGTTTTTTGAATGAACACATCAAGCTAAAGCTTCTGGGCTAGCTCAGGGGAAAACCATATTTATATGTATATATTGTATTAGAACATCTATTCCATTCTGCCTTATGCAGATTAGAGAAAAGTAAGAAATGATTTCAAACTTTTGCATCTAACTGTTGTTCTATTTTATATTTTAATTGAGGTCGTTCTACATGTAATTTCCTCCAATCTGGAAAAACAACATAATAAAGGCATTTTTAAAGGGCCAAAAATGAAATAACCTATTTCTGTGCAAAATGTATAAACATGACAAAATTCAAAAAGTTGTTTACATTTAAGAAAAGCAATCAAGTAAGAATGAAAAAGCAACGCATAGAACATTCCTGCATATTGTGTAGCTCTAATGTTGATGAAAATGTCATCAGGTTCAAATATATGTAAAAAAAAAAATCTCAGACCAAAGCAATTCTGCTGTTTAAAATAGTTAAAGAACAGTGTAGACACTGTGTGTGGAGTGGATTTGAGTCAGTAATTCTGTAAGGTTTACTCCAAACCACAGACTTGTGTGAAACACAGTCAGTGATGTTCCAAACTCTGAGGCAGCCTCTGTCTGTCAGTCTTAGGTTTCATTCAGAACCAGAACAGGATGATTAATGGCAGCAGGATTAAAGCTTTTAAAGGGTAATAAATGAACAATCCTTTTGCAAAGTCAAAGGTTGAAGCAGCTACATCATTTCAAGCTGGCAAGTTAGAACATTTTCAAATGAAATAAAATGATTTACAAATTTTAGGCTCTGGCCTTTATTTTGAAAATATGCAGACAGAAAAGTGGTGAGAGGAGATACATGGAGCCAGGAGATGGGTCATGCTTTCTATCATCACAACACAGCAGCACCTCATACATTTAAAACTAGAAGAAAATTATTCAGTTTTTTTAATGTAAATTGCATATTTGTAATAGTCTTATTTTGATAGTAAATACTCACTCTATTGGTAGGTCATCTTATTTACTTGCTCCAATTAGGGGCAAGTTTTCGCCTATTCTTAGAACAGATTTTGCAGTGTGAGGTCTGTAAATCATTGCACAGAGAAGTAGACAGTGATGCTGCTGATGATGACACAGCTTTCTGATGTGCCATCATTATGGATTTTAACTCTCTATGCCACCCATGTAAGGTCCAGTTATTGTGTTGTACCAGTAGGAGCATGATATTCTAATTATCTATCTGTGCTTGTAAAAGGCTGTGAAACACAACATTATTTTTCTTAATAAATAAAAAGTCTAGAAACTGCCTTTTTTATTTATTAGAGGGTTCTCCCAGGTCTGACCATAGAAATTGGTTTTATGATCTAAAACGGAGGTCTTCAAAAAGGGGTCCGCAACCCCTAGGGGTCCACGGAGGTCCTGCATGGGGGTCGCAAAAGTTTTGGTTGATTAGACTTTATTTTTATATTTCCCCCTGCAGTTTTTTCCACTAATTAAAGTGTCTTTAAATCCACATTAACATGAATTCAACTCACTGTAGTAAACAGATAAATGGAGGCAGAAGATGTCTTTCAGTTATCAATGCATAATTAGGGGGTGCCCACTCCATTTTGCCATCAATTTGGGGGTCCTTGGCCTGGAAAACATTGATGACCCCTGATCAAAAATATGGTGACAATGAAGCAGAAACAGCTCAAAATTGCTTTTGCATGTGTTTTTGTTATTTCTCATTACCTCTTCTATCTCCAAGCTCTTTGAGGAGTGTGATGATTTTACAAACTTTTGTACTTCTTTAACTCAGGTATGGTCTGAAGAAAGAGGAGTCTGAGTCCTTTGTGCTCTGTGACACCATCGGCTCCATTGACAACCATCAGTGGAGGACAGAAGGGTTCAGAGTGGTGGGCGACCACGAGAAACCTCTTCTCCTGCAGTCACTATGGAAACCCAGAGAGGGTTTGGCGCGACGTTTCGAAATTCAGAAGAAGAGCTTGATAGAAAAGAAGACGTCCCAAGAGAAGGACACAATCACTGCTGGTAATTATAGCTTTAAGGGTTATTACTTCATTATTTCACTGCATCTTAATTCAGTGTTTCTACCAGTCAAGTTGGCTCTGAATACACGTTTTTATAAATAAAGCTAAAGTCAGTTCTCACAGTAAAATATGTGGCTTCTCCTGAGAAAATCAGCCAAACCTCAGACTATTTTTCTTTCTTTTCAATTTCTGTGACATGACAGGATTTTATTCTTTCTGACAGTAAATCTTTAAATGTTACAGCCTAATGCATTTTCCAGACAGACAGCTTTTTAACTGCCCCTTTTTCGGTGACACACCCTCTCTATAATTCTTTATTGTTAGTGTAAAACACTAATAAAACCTTTATGTTGCAAAACACTGAATCCACAGATAAGCATGAAGCATGATAAGAACTTTCCACAGATGGCACCGTAAAGGTGCTGGGTGGGTTCTTTTTTATTTTTTGGTAATATTTAACTAAGATCTTTACTAATGCAGCTGTGGTTTACACAGCCGTGGTCACGTTAAAGTGTGCGTCCTGTTATGTGTTTTGCTTTTATGAATGGCGTAGCATTTGATAACGTTCCATCAGTGTCAGCCTGTGGCTCCCTGCTGCAGAGTTGAATGTTTTTTGTCTGTTTTTTTTTGTTTGTTTTTTTTCCATTAGCGCTGTCTCTGTTTCCACTGAGGTCTGCTTCCTGAGTGGGGCTTCTTCTTGTTGACTCTGGCAGGAAAAGCCCTCGTGTGGCGCGCTCACACGCCGCACCTTGCTTCAGGAAAACACAGGCGTTGCTCTGTCATCACATTCCTTCACCTCTTTGCCTGATGGGTTTTTAATGCAACTCATTTTGCTCATTGTTTTAACACTTTTGCCGGCAGTCTAATCTGTCTACTTATGCCCCCGTTTAGGTATCAATGCCCAGGCCCGAAAGCTGCAGAAGAGCAGATCCAGAGTGACCTCCACCCTTTTAAAGAGGACTATGGGTCAGAGTCAGAAGCTCTGGAGGAGCAAAAGTGAGATGGATCTGCTGGATGGTGAGGCTGAAGGTGATGCACGTAGCAAGGAACTTTGCGAGAGTTACTCTTCAGCTCAAAGCCACGAGTCTCTCAAAACAAGCCCCCAACAGATCAGCATTCACAGTGTGGCGGCTCCCTCCGAGGGGGGCGGTGGGTCGGGGTCCAACACAGAGACCCTCTGTCTGTCCAGGCCGAAGGGCGAGCGGGAAGGAGAAGAGTCGGAGAGGGAGGAGACGGAGAGCAGCGACGATAACACCACACAGTACTCCATTCACCCTCCTCATGACTGCCCATACCTGCTGCTGCTGCGGGGCTGCAGCCTCACACAGGTACGAGTCCAATCCTAGCTCAGCGATGAAGGAGGGGAAAGGTTAGCCTGACTGGTACTGATAAGTCCAGCAGCGGGTGGTTTGTCTGGTAAGAAGCGAGGGAATAAAAACACCAGAAATTAAAAGTAAATTCTAGAGCATGTAAAAAAATAGCAAAAGAAAAAAAAGGCCAAGCAGGTCGTTCTATGCCTAAGGTTAATGGTAAAATCAGATGGACTGACACTCACTCTGGTTCAGTCTGTATTGGTTAGTACCCAGATCACTGAAAGGGTAAACATCATGCCAAATGGCGGCATTGCTGCACCAGTTTGTTGTTTTCTAGAATATTCTCCTTTTGAAGTCATTTCCTGATCTGCCCTCTCTTCCTCATTGCATAACTCGTTGTACGTCTACATTTGGAACAGTGGTCAGTTCACACAACTATTCACATTTAGATTTGGTTTCAGAAAATGTCACCTAGTTTGGTTCAATAGAGTTTTTTTTTTTTTTCAAAAACATTTTTTTTCACCCTCATCCACCTGGTATTTGCTCCAAGCCAGCGTAGTAAATCAATTTTCCCCAGGTGGATAAAACATATAAACCTTAACTCCAGTTTTATTCTTACCTTTAGCTGTTGTAATTCAGTGCAATTCCACATCTGTAAAGGAACCAGGAGCATGGGTGGTTCTAGACAGGGGCCAACAGGGGCCTGTGCCCCTGTAGAAATGACCCTGATCCTTATTATGGCCCCTGTGCCAAAGACAAAATATAGAATTCATTTACGATAAATAAATGATCGCATTCACTGGAACAGAAACCGTAGTTGATAGGTCCATTGGTCTAATATTTTTTAATCTTTACAGTTATAATTTATTGATGATTTAACAGTTACGTTGTTGCACTTTTAGCTTCAGTCATATTTAGATAACATCACTGTGTTTTTTTTTTTTTCCCTATGTGAGTCTGAGGATTCCAGAGCTGCAAACTGCTCTTTGGTTTTCTCAAAATATCAAACAATTAAAAATGTTTTGTTTTATTCTTCTGTACAGTGCCCTCATGAATATACTCTTAAGACAATTTCAGTTTCAAAAAACTTGTCGACCATCACTTTGTCTGTAAGCCTTATCATTTAAACAGGACATGGAGGTGGGAGATGGTGCCATACCAGGGATCTTCCTGTGTGATATCAATACAACATAACATTAAAAAGTTATTTTCCAAAGTACTTAGTAATTAGATATAACTTCCACTTAAATGTCTTTTATATTTTTATTTCATAAATTATTCTACATAAATGTCAAGTAGTTACTCGGACTGAAAACCCTTTAGATGTTTGGTTTTAGGCAAATTTCCAGCAGGAAGAGCCCTACTGGTGCAACTCCTCCAGATTTTATTTTTCGGATATAACTTTCTGTGCAAAGATGGGTTTGGTTTAAAGTTAATAAGCTGCATTAACCATTGAGCACATTTCCTTTTAAGAATGGATCGGTTATAAGGGCTGCTCAGTGGAGCAGTGGGTAGCACTGCTACCTTGCAGCAAGAAGGTTCCAGGTTCCCAGCCTGGGGTCTTTCTGCATGGAGTTCGCATATTCTCCCTGAGCATGCTTGGGTTCTCTCTGGGTACTCTGGCTTCCTCTCCAAAAACATAACTGTTAGGTTAATAGGCTTCTCTAAAATTGTCCTTAGGTATGGTCCCTTTCAGACTGGCTGCAGTCTTTAGTGTTCAGGACCAACATGTCCAGATGTCTATGAGATGGAGACACCATAGCAGATATTATTAGGGTCATAACACTTTAATAGAAACTAACTTTTTTTCATGTAAGCTTTGTTAAGTTGTAGAGAGAGGAAGAACCAATGTTTAGAAACTCAGTAGTTCAAAATAATAAAGCCACTGGCAGTGGACTGTGGGGGCACAGGGGGCCATTAGCCCCCTACTTTACGGCCGTGTCCAGGCCAACATTAAGTCTCACCAAACATTCAGTTGGGACCCCCCTCCCTTCCTTTCTCTGCTGTAAGACCAGAAGCAAAGATTAATTTCACACCCCCTGCCAATTGACGTTTCCCTAATTTTCTACATTTATCTCAAGGTCAAAGCTGGGAGAAGAGGAGGCGAATATGTTTCTCTGATATGTGCTGTGAGAACTACTAAGGTGTTTGATGAATACGTTTTTTCTCCTTGCTTTGTAATAGGGATGGATGTAGTGGAAAAATGCATTAATACAGACTCTGACAGGCACTTTTCCATGAAGGAACAAGAGAAAGAAGGTTTCTAGGCCAAACCTCTAAAAGTGCTCCTTTTTCTGATTAAAAGTGCACACCTACTTTACTGTGTGACTAAATTTAGTATTTGCAAAGCCCTGCCAATTATTAAATGGCAAGGGACATAAGAGCTTTTTCAGCTGTGTGTTTCATTTTTCACTCACTTTCAGTGTTGTTCTACATCGCGCTCCCCTTATATATTGAAAAGAATCTTTGGCAAATTCACAAAAAATCTTTGTCCCCTTTTTCTGCCTTACAGAGCTATAAAATGCTCTGCCACCTTTGGTGTGCCTGTATCTTCTTTTCTGTACCACAGTTTCCACCACCTGTTCTGCTTTCTTTTCATTCAGGAAAAAGCGCCTGTTCATTTGACTTTAACTCCAGTTTTAATTTACAAATCCGGACATCTGGTCACCCTAGGTGACGTCACAAAGGTAGTGGAGGATATTACAACTTTGTTAATTAATTAAACCATATCACTGAAAGATTAACATTTGTGGCAAGAAGACATGGAAAGTCTGTTTACCATATACTCTCATGCAAGTTGAGTTTAATATTTCTCAGTATTTCATAGCAGAAATGCATATAATATGATTTCAACTGTATTTTTTCTCCAGTATAAAAGATTTTGGGGACTGTTAATTTGCTCTCAAGTCATTTAACACAATTTGACATCTGGATATTAGACTGAGGCTGCAACTGAAACTCACAATTATGAGCCAATAGACCACAGTCCAGTCCCCAGCTTACAGGGCAAATAATCCCTTTTCATCAGAATAATTTGTTCACAAAATGATCAGAACTGAGGGCAAGTCGGGTTTCCACTTCTGGTAACATGATAGAGATTAGGCTCGTCTCAAATATCGGCAGAGATGGCAAAAGTACTCACTTTCCGTACTTGAGTAAAAGTACAGATACTTGTGTTAAAAAATACTCTGGTAAAAGTGGAAGTACTGATTAAACTNAAAGTAGAAACCACTTTTTTCATGCCGTTGCCTACATTTTAAATGGATGTCTGCCAATAGGACTAGATCTCCGTTGTGTTCATTTTCAATCATCTTCAAAATCTTTAGCCTCTGTTTGTGTCGCTTCACTTGGAGCCTAAATGTATATACGAACCTGGGAAATAGCAACTTAAAACAATTAGTGACATGGTATGATTGTACTTGATAACATTTAAATAGCTTGTCTTAGCTGTGTAGATTATGTTATTGATGCTATGGAACAAAAACGGACTTATTGGAATCTGCCTTTTTTGTACACTTTATTTTAAACGCTGTATCTTTTTAGTACCGAATTTTAAACACCTAATTTTCTTAAACATTGAATTCTTTACAAATAATTATTATCTGGTGAAGATTTCCCTGCAAAAAAATTGACTGCAAATGTGTTGGCCTTCTGATGAACTCAAGCCTAAGCAATCCATACTTATAGCCAATTAAATTAGCTCATTTCATCACATGACACAGCAGTTGGGCTGAATGAAGCTGAATGAGGAGTTTTTCTTGTTAAAAAGATATGATTACAAAACGTCAGGTAGCTACTAATAACTGGGTGAAATAACTGAGCCGATCACAGCTAGTGTGGCACCCCTATCTGCCAAGGCTCTTGGTTTAATCCGGAAGAAGCAGCAGGCGTCAAACTATATTTTTCTGACCAAATGAGTTAATTTCATTGGCCAGAAGCTGCTTGACTTTATCTAATGTAGATTGCTTTGGCTTCAGTTCACCAAAAGGTCAACACATTTGCAGTCCAATTTGTTACAGTCCAATTCTTTTGCAGGGGAATTTTCACCAGATCAAAATTCAGGGTTTAAAATTTAGTCCTAAAAAAGTCTGTGTTTAAAATTCGGTGAACAAAACAAGGCAGATTCCAATGTTTTTCTTCCATATTGATACTGCCACTGCGGAAAAAATGACTCACAAACAGAACAGTTAAAGTTTCTTATAATAACCCATTTATCAAAGTCATTTGAAAACAGAAATTAAGACAAGACAACTTGTTGGCAGCAGCAAAGTCATTTTAATCTGATCTATTATACAAATGTTGATTACAGAAAAAACAGCTGTTTAGCTGCATTAACTGTAGCGGTTTCTGATGATTTTTTACCAAATATACGGTTAATGGCATACTGTTGATGTGGCAGCATAGTGGTTAGGGCATTGCACACTCCTATAGACTTCCACCCTAGGTCCCTGAGCAAAAACCATTAGCCCCACACTGCTGCGCACAATGGCAGCCCACTGCTCACCAAAAAGATGGGTGGAATGCAGAGATTTAATTTCGTTGCTAAAAAAGCTTAAAGTTAAGCAAATGACATAAGACTTTGTCGTGGTTTTATGTAGTTGTCGGACCCACATTCAGAACGATCTCAGGAAGCAGAGTAATTTTAAGAGATTTAATTACAAATAAGAATGAAGTGACAGTTGTCAGGAAACAGGAGCGGCAGAAACTCTGGAAAGATAATATGGTGGAGACAGGATCATGTTCATACAGAGATGCCAGTGAAGGAGTCATCAGCAGCCAGCCAGTTAAATCACCATATTTAGGCCAAGCATTGGTAGATTGTTGCAGTTGGAGGAAGGCCTGTTCTGGAGTGGGAGAAATAACCAAAAAAAAATCCTAAAAGGAACAAGGGGAGAAAATGAATAAAGAATAGGATCTCTGGAAACACAGATGCAAGCAAGGAGTCTGGTGGGCTTGATGTCACCATTTGGGTTAACACTGCAGAGGCTTAATGAAGAACAGGTGTATGTAATCAACAGGCGACCCCTGCAGGATGGTACTTAGAACTATAAAATACATAGGAAAGTTTCCCAGTATTGACTCCAACATTATTATCGTCTTGTATCTTCATGTATATTGATCTGTCAGCGTTTTTGCTTGTTTTTTTTTTTCAGAATTTTTTTGTTCGATTACAAGGCTGACCGAGCAAACTGGAGATCAAACTCAGGCAATCCTTGTCAGTGCTTTCAATTTGAATCTGCCACAACAACAGAATATTTTCGGAGTAAGATTTACATCCATTTATAACTCAAAAAACACAAAAAACGGATCCTTGTTGAGAAAAATGGGGAAGAGTTCAGCTAAAGTCAGCAAAAAAAATGAGTCAGAACATAAATCAGGAAACAGAAAGAGACATTTTGACACTGCTTCCTACCATGTTACCAGTGCTCTCTTCTAATACTGGGTAAGTACAACAAAACAACATGATAAAACAGAGGTAACCAATATGTGACAAACAGCATCTAAAAACCCTCTCTCTTTACTGTTCGCAGTTTTAAGTTAGCAAATATAACCTCAAAGGACAGGTTTTGCAAGTGGTAAACAATAATCTGTAATTATTATCCATGATGCTGACTTTGTTTAGTTAAGGAGATATTCTACTTTAAGAGCAGAAGTTCTGAATTCATAAGGTTAAAGTTTGCAGCTTTCCAACTCTTATAAAACAAACATCTTTATTGCCTGGATTTGGTTTATGGCTATTAAATACATGTGGATAAATAAGATTTAAATTTTTTTTTTTTTTTAGACAAAGTACTTCACAATCCAAAAAGAGTGTTTTATTTTTCTATCAGTAATATTGACATTTCAACCTTAAAATATTAACACTAATATCGTTATTAACAATATTTATAAAGTTTTGGGGCCAGATGCAAACGTCTTCATATCTGCAAGCAGATCTTAAGAGAAGGGGCAAACTGATTTGTGTTTGCACTTCAGCAATCAGCATGTGAAAAACCTTTTTTATTCCACATGCCTTTATGAAGATGCAGATCATTTTCTAATGAACAAACTTTTCATCATCTGTGTGTCTGTGAATAGGTGACTGAATTTAATACAAAGAGCTTTGGTCAAGTCCCTTAACTAAAAAACAAACGCTATATAAGTGCAGGCCATTTACCATTTATAGGTATGTATGTATGTATGTGCCCGGATGGGCCCACCAGTTAAACTAGTTGCAGTTGCCATTTGTATCTCTGCTTCTGTCTCCTTGAATCGCGGTCAGCGTCGGCAGATGGCTGCTCAAACTGAGCCTGGTGATGCTGGAGGTTTCTTCCTGTTAAAAGGGAGTTTTCCTCTCCACTGTTGCTGCATGCATGCTCAGTGTGAGGGATTGCTTAAGAGCAATTAAAAATCAGCGCCACTAGTTCATCCAGGAGGGGCATTTCTTGCAAGTCATTGACTGGATGCAATCAACTGGTTTTCCTAATTAATCTGAGTGTCTTGTCTCTGCGAAGTGCGTAGAGATGACATGTGTTGTGAATTGGTGCTATATATGTATGTATTAACGTATGTATGTATTTAAAGTGGACTTTAGTAGTGAATCTACATTATGTATCGCTTGTGTCAACAGTAATGTAGTGGTTTTCCTAAGTTAAAATACAAATGCTGAGGATGTTTTATGAATAATTACAGCCTTAAACACACGTAGAAAACTCCCCATTCCAATACAATCCCTTAATTTAAAGCATGCACATGTCTAAATGGCCAACCACGCTGTGGCCATTTATGTTCCAGTGTTAATAGAGAGTTATAACTTTAGGCACAAAAACAAGGACATTTAAAAACTTTAAGCCAAGCTGTGGCAGCCTGACATTTAACACGAATGTTCCACTTTCTAAAGAAGAAACTGGAACATTTTCATGTTTTGATAGCAGAAATTAAAATTAATTAGACACGTTTTATGGTAAAGGGGTATTTGTTGAGTTAAAAAGCAATTGCAGGACAGCACTGAACTTCTCACTTATTCCCATTCCCAAAACCTTTAATATCAAATAACACAAGGGAAACGAAAGGAGTTTTAAAAATAATGATTTTATTCTGGGGCTGCTCAGCACTGCTGCCTTGCAGCAAGAAGGTTCTGGGACGATTCCCGGCCGGGGGTCTTTCTGCATGGAGTTTGCATGTTCTTCCTGAGCATGCGTGGGTTCTCTCTAGGTACTCCACAGTCCAAACACATGACTGTTAGGTTAACTGGCTTCTTTAAATTCTCCTTAGGTGTGAGTGTGAATGGTTGTTTGTCCTGTTTGTCTCTGTGTTGCCCTGCGATGGACTGAGACCTGTCCAGGGTGTACCCTGCCTCTCGCCTGTAGACAGTTGGAGATAGGAACCAGCACCCCTCGCAACCCAACTTGGGATAAGGATGACCAAAAATGGAGTGATGAATTTTATTCTGCATATTGGTCAAGGTCATGGTCAAGCTTGGAAAGTTCAGTTTAGGCAGACTTAGACAAACTTCACCTCCAGTTGCCTAAAATGAACTTTTCAAGCTTAGCTATGCAGATCAATCTGTCCCACTGTAAAAAAAAAAAAAAAAGAAAAAAAAAGTGCTTGTGATTATGAAAAAGGTTTTGATAAATGGCATAGAGTCTTTTACATTTCTGATTTTAAAAAAACGTGGCTCCTCTTTTTGGCAGAATTGTTTTAGTTTGTTTGCATCAAAGATTTTAAGCTTTGATTAGGTTACCTTAAAATCTACTTTTTGGGAGATTTATGAAATAACTTACAGGTGTGCTTTGGACCATTGTCAGCTACATAATCCAATCAAAGTCACAAATGATGGAATTTCATCATTAATACAAGCCTGGAAACAGTGAAGCAGCCCAAGAAAATAGCATATAGTTCAGTGCTGAGATGAGGCCTGCAGAGTTTAAGTTATTCCATGGTTTTTCTGAGACCTCCTGATTGAGTCGGTGATGTGCTTTTGGAGTAAACTTGGAAGGCCTTTCACTCCACTTTATAGGATTCTCGCTGCAGTTCACTGGAACTGCAGAGAGACATTATCTCTGCACCAGAGAAGGGCTTTTTTAAATTGTTCTAAAATGATAGATGTCATGGACTTGATTTATTTTCTAATTTGGGATACATGATAGGATAATGTTTAACATTTCTCAAAAGGGCTTTTCTTTTTACCTACAGACAAATATTCTTTTAATACTTTCACAAACAAACATGCATCAATTACATATGTTCGGGAATTTTATTCTGTTCAGTTGACACAAACCTGCTTTTAGTTTGTTTTATTGTCCCCAGCTGGCCAAATATGTCTGGTTTAAGTCCAAGTGGTTACCAGTGTATGATTCACTTATCAAGCAAAACAAGAACACCACATACAAAAGTTGTTCTTGATGTTATGTGAAAATATTCAGACTCCAGGTGTATTTTTTTTGTTGTTTGGTTACTAAAAAATACTCTCTCCCTTTAGGACTTTGTCGTCTACCTCCTAGCGACCCCACACATTGTTATTGGCCAGCAGAGGGATTGTGAAGCTAACTCAGATGTTGACATCCTCCTCTTTGCTGATGACATTCTTCCAAACCACTGCCTCCTCCACCGCCACAGCATTGGCAGCCCCATCACACTCTCTGCTTGCAGAGACGCTGTTGTCACGAGGAACGGCGAAGCTGTGGATGATAAAGTGCAGCTGAGCAACGGTGATGTTATTGGGCTGGGAAAGCATTATCTTTTCCTCTTCAGGGATCCCGTAGCTTTAATGCACAAGGTAAGACAATCTTTGATAATGCATACAGGCAGTATTCTGAATTTTACTGCAGAAGTAAAATTGACACAAGTTATCTCATATGATGTTTGTTTTTTGGTCCCAGCAGGAAGGAAGCAGTAATTCTCCTGAACCCACCTTCTCTCCCTCCCCATTGATACTCTGTCTCAGTCCTCCTACATCATTGTCCAACCACAGCGCAGCAACAACCCATTGCATCAACTGCACCCCAAACTTTATGGACGTCCATGGCTGGTCCTGCAAGCCGCCTCCAAGGAAAGGCCCTCCATTTCTAACATCCCCCAGAGGCCACATCCTGACTTTGAGCTATAAGGTTGAGGATGAAGATCACATCGTCAGGCAGATCTTTGCTATGGAAGTCAGCGCCAATGACACTGAAGGACCCCCTCTAACTGTCTCCTTTCTGCTGAGCCTGTGTCTTCAGTATGCATCAGCATATCTTCACACTTCAGATCTCCGCAGGCTGCTGCTGCTCAGTGCGAGTGAAGTCCAGAGTGCAATGTGGGTGAGTTGGGGTAAAAAACGCTAAACCAGTTCAAGCTCTAACCTTTAGAAAACAGCAATTGTAGCTTGTTCTTCAGTCTTATCCTGTCACAGTAAAATCTTTGGCTGACTCGGGAGTCCCTATGTGCAGGGAATTTTACACATTGTTGATATGATGCATCTCAAGATGAACCTCCTGAAGCAGTCACTGCTGATTTATAGCATTAAGATGAGTAAATGTTACCCTGATCCTGGTTCTACAGTCATTTTATGAAAGTTTCCAGTTAGGGGTGCAAGTCATAAAATAATGAATTCATTTAAAGTTGATTGATTTTATCGATTGTCTGGAGATTAGAAAAAAAACGTGTTTTTCTCTTGTATCGAGGATCTTTAAGTAACATGAGAGGCAACATATTTTTTTGACAGTATGCTAAATTTCAACAAAATTAATAAATCATTATATTATAACAATTTATAGTGCAAAACGGACATCTAGGTTACTGAATTAAAAAAAAGATGAATCGAATATGTTAAAAAAATCTTGATTTCCAATTTTCCGAGATAAAACTATCATTAAAGGACAGGATATGTCGCTCCGATATGCTGTCAGACTATATACCAGTCTTTTTTCAATAAAGTGGAGGTGTCATGAAATGGGACAGATGGACTCAGTATTCAAGGTGAGACAGTTAATAAAAATATTCAAAACATTTATTAAAATAAACATGAACAGCAGTGCGGAGCTGTTGATCTGCAGACCATAGTGACTGCAGGAGGGGGGGTGAAACACAGGCTGGAGGGAGAAACACAGGTAAACTGATCACAATCATCTAACGGAAGATGATTATCCATGAGTCACTTACCTGGACCTGGACTGTTAATTCCATCCTCTCCGAGGAAGGCAGGATCCAGCCGGTGGACTGCCCAACAAGCTGCGGCGCAAAGCCGCCCATCTGTGCCCCGGCGCAGCAACCCTAGTGAGCAGGCAGGCTAGTGAGCAGACAGATCCAGGGTTCCAGGAATCTCAGACAGAAATGCACCGATGCAGACTGACAGAATCCAGCAGGAGCCCAAAGACAGTTCAGGAAAACCGATCAGACGGGAACAGACAGACCCAGTGGTAAAGAGGGAACTCACGAAATCAGAATCACTAGGAACTGAAATACTCTCACCACTGGCTGAAGGCACTGGCTTGTGAATAATCTCCTCGCTGGAACGGGGAAATGAACCTTTAACTAAACTGAACAAATAGGAAACAAACATGAAACAAAACAATGATCTGGCCCAGATAGCTGGGCTGAGCTGAATATATAGCAGATGGATGAGGTGAATAAGATGAATGATAATTAGAGAGTGAAGCGGGATCGGCAGGTGAATGAAGTGAGTAATTAAGGTCAGCTACCAGGGCAGATCATGACAGGAGGTTAATCATGATATAACTCTTTTTAGCGTAATCCAGCATTGAGTGTTGGAGGAGACTTTGCTAGCAGTGCCTTTGAACAGGTTGTTACCATGGCGCTATTTAGGTGATAACTTAAAAAGTTGATCAATTGTTTATATTTACAAACAGAACCACATAAAGTGAATGTTGTATCCTTGATACCATTAAAGAATGTAAATAATCCCAGACTGGATTAATTATCCTTTCTGCTTTGCAAAAAAAAAATCAGCTGCAAAAAAATTTGTCTGCGAAGAATTAAACTGCACATGTGTTGACCTGATTGCATCGACTCATTGACATGAGGGCAATCCATCACTCTAAGGATGCTCGTTGCGACAGTGGAGAGGAAAAACTCCCTTTTAACCCCTTGAAGGCTGAAGTGATATACATGTACATAAAAAAGACATTTTGTGCATGTTTTTCCCCTTCAATGAGATGCCAAATTAAAATGGTTAATATTACTAAATAAATACAAATGAAGGTAAAGTGTATTTTGTAACAGTAGTTATAACTACTGTACATAATAACATACATTGTGACTATTAGTAACAACAGGTGTCAAAGGGTTAACAGGAAGAAACCTCCAGCAGAACCAGGCTCAGTGTGAGCGACTATCTGCAGAGGCCATCTGGGGTTCCAGGAGACAGAAGCAGAGAGGTGATGCAGGGATGAATACCATAGGTTTCTCCTACCTGAGTTGTAAATCTCTGCAGCTCTTCTCATTAATGCTATTCTTGTTCAGCCTCTCAGTTTTTGAGACAGATGTGACAGTTTTCCATTTTGAGACCCAATAACTTTGGAAAACACTGTTTTCAGATTAGTTTTATCGGTTATCAGTTCCTTTTTTCCTTTGGGCAAAAAATCTGTGTTCAAACCTGCCTTGATTTGAAAACACTTTCTTCCTTTTCTGCAGGAGTGCACAACAAAGCTAGCTGCTGTTTATCCAGAAGTGTGAGTTTCATTTTTCACCTTCAGTACCTCTTTTTTTTATTATTTAAAAATCGGACTTGAGTTGTTTTTTTTCTCTCTAACAGTAAAGATTCAGGTCCCAAGGACGAAGAATGCAGCCCCCATGAGGTTATTTCAGGGTTACGCCCCCTTGTTGTGTGGATGGCCAACAGTCTTGAGCTGCTGCAGTTTATTCAGCATGAACTGCCTCTTATTCTGGAGTGGAGGATGCGTAAAGAGAAGACACAAAAGGTGGAAGATGGCTGTGAAGATGCTGAAACCAAGGAAGCTGAGAACTTATGTTGGTTTTGCTGAAAATTCAGTGATAATGGAACGACCATTTTGAAATTTACCTATGTGTTAATTTGTTGAACACATAGGTAAACCATGAACACATAGGTAAAACTTTGCTTTTGCTTTTACAGCCATGCTGGAGCTTCGCCTGTCCTGCGTTCATTCAGCCAGCGAGGAGACGACGGCTGTCCTGGAGGAAGTCATCCTGCTGGCCTTCCAGCAGTGCGTCTACTACATCACTAAGGCAAGAGCTGGTAGCACAATCGTTTGTTAAGACAACAAGCCTGTAAAATTTGCTTTTTGTATCGAAGAGTGAGGCATATTTTGGGGACTTTTATTGTCAAAGAAGTTGACTGAAAGCTCCATCCTGTCTTATCACTCATAATCAAAATGTGTCTCAAGACATTAGTTTCATCAGACATGGGTAGAGAATAAAGTGCTTGATTTGTCCCTTTTACAACTTTATTGCAGACTGAGTGACTACACTGGGAGCATTGTGAAGTATTAGAGGGAAAGCGTACCAAAGGGCTTTGTCACTGTTTGTGCTGGTTTATAAAGTGCTGGATGACAATTTATGCCATTCATACTGTAAGCATGCTCTATAACAGAAATCTTCCTCAGTGCAAAGAAATTCAGTACTAAAATAAACAGTACTGACGGAAATATTTTTGGTGTTATTGTACAGGAAAAACATGAAAACTCAAATTGATTGATACCCAGTAGGAGACCTTTGAGCTTGAAATGATGATGTAACAACCTCACTGTATTACAGGATTCTCAGACATGTAGAAACAATTTTTTTTAAATTGACACTTTGGAACAGGGTCTTAATAACTTTGGCTGAAAATTATAAAGAAACCATTAGTTGTTGTTGTTT
>NW_015151738.1:29598-59665 GCF_000732505.1 Cyprinodon variegatus
TATATATATATATATATATATATATATATATATACATACATATACATATTATTGAATCTTGACTTGTACAATGCCATAACCATAATAATACCAGTAATGTTTTTTTTTGATCAGTTTTTCTTTTCTGTTAACAGCCTGCACATTTTTAACAAACATTAACGTCCCAAAAAAGAAAATGATTCCATCTTTGTTTTTTTCTTTTTTTTTGGCAATAAAAGTTTTTTCTTTATCTAAAAAAATAGAATGTGGTGTGTTAAAAATGAAAACACATTTTCTTTTTTTTTTCTTTCTTTCTTTTATAGTGTCCTGTCTTGCAATAAGAATAATTGTCTTGATGTCAAAAAGAGCACAACAGATTTTACTTTCACAAGTGGAGCAGTACAGCTATCGCCATAGTGTTCCGCTTGATTTATGCGTATAAATTGCTTAATTATAATTCATGCAGGGAGTTTTACAGATTATTTGGACCCTGCAATGTAAGAAGAACAGGAAAGGAAAAATGGGAAAAAGGAGAAAAAATTTAAGAAAGAGGAGATAAAAGGGAGATAACAATAAAACAGCTTCAGTTTGCTTCATTACCTGCAAAGAGATGTAAAAAGAACAGCACAACTAACGGACATGGTACAAGACATACAATAAAGTAACACCTAGATACTATCGCTGAAGTATAAGTAGTTATATTTTCTGAAGTAGGTATTTATACAAAATTTTGTCTCCTTTCTCTAAAAACCTATAACACTTGCAGCTCTAAATATGTTTTCTTAAGTCGGACTGAGGGCAAGAATGTTTCTTTGGATCCTCATTTGGATCCTTCAGACCATTTGTCACGCTTGTTTCATTAGAGAGTCCTTTGCATGACATCCAAATAAGAAACGTTAACAAACGCTGCTGCCCCCCCAGCAAGACAAAGACCCTTGCCATATGGTCAGAGCTTCAGTGATGATTCATTAGAGTGGTCCAGTCAAAGTTCAGACATAAATCCAATAAAGAATCTGCACAGAGACTGAATAGTTTGAACGAAGATAACCTGCATGCAGTAAAACTGAGCCTCAGCTGATTCATTAAGCAGGCGAAAATCTTGGTGTCTTGCAACTAAAGCTGACTTCATAAATAAACTAAATAGCCTTGGTATTTAATGAAGAAAATGAGGTATAATTTTCTAAACAAATGGCTCTGGAGTTGGGAAGTAACTAGTTTTTTGGATATTGTGAACTAAATTTGCAAGAGTCGGCACACTTTTTTCTCTCAGAGGTCCTATCGCCAAAAATATTTTCACCATACTGAGACAAGTCGGATAAGTTACCCGTCTGCGAAAAAAAAAGTAGGCTTTTCAAGCTGAGCTCTACTGCGTGGGCTGGCTTTTGTGGTTCTGTTGAAAAGGATAAATTTGCCCAGTAAATCAAAGATTGTGGTCAACCCCAACCTACAGGAGAAAATGGAGCTATTGAAAGTAGGAAATACTTCTTCTGGTTTATCAAAGGTCAGCCAGGTCAGGTTTACTACTCGATGTGCTAAACTTAGTGAAATATATGCACTCATGGAGGGATATCTGTTTTAAGTAACTCTATCTGATCATGAATATTCATATCTCCCTAAATACCCAAACTAAAGTCAATCGTCCGTTTTTGCTCTCCACTGTCATCCAGTAATGATTTTTCTGGTGCTTTAATCTCAGTGTTTTCTAAGAAAGAGAAAAGGCTGTTCAAAGGCTCCAGTATTCAGTTGTGCGCCTTTGCTCTGAGGCAGCACCACACCCATGGAAGCGTGCCCAGGAAAGTCTCCGACTTGTTTCCAGTGAAGCTGCGTAGGCGTGGGTCAAAAAGCCGGCCAAAAAATACTGTTGAGGAGATCGGCCAATTGAAGTTCCCGGAATGACATCTAAAAGGCTCCCTTAATGTTCCACCACCACAAATCAGAGGCTGATCAATTGGGACCAATGGTGAATTAGTCGTCTTCTGACGTCCGGGTTGCTCCAGAATCAGCACTTGTAGAACGGTGGGTGATGACATGCTGAGGGTGAAGTCAAATCAAAGACAGCATTAGTGGTCTGCCATGATGTTAGCAGCAGCCAAACCAAGGTCTCACATGTTGTGCCAGCTGGAGCACAAACCTGTCCTGATGCATCAGGTTACAACCTCCTATATAATGTTGGTTTCCCAGGCAGGAAGACGATAACAATGCTGAGTCTTTGGAGAGGAAACTATAGGAATTCTTTAATAAATGCCATCCTGTAAGTTTAACTCAGCACATATTTGCTGAGTGCAGTGGTTGTGGTTATCTAACTACCTGCTCTTATACACATACACGCTACTGTTTTCTCTTAGGAAGGCTGCCTGATGAACCGAATGGTTTCCAGATGTGAATTTGTCAGGGTAACCATCAATAATCTAAAAATGTAAGGGTAGTAAAAATGCATGTATAAAAAAATCCATTACAGTACTCGGAAAAGCATTAAATTTCATTACACCTTGGGTTTTAATATCACTAAATCCCCCAAAAACAGGACATATCTCGAAGATTTTATAAAATAGAACTAAGAAAATAACGATATGTTGTTTTCAACATTGTCTACCAATACCTGTAGTAAATATTTGTCCAGCCATCGCACTCTTTAGGGTCTCCAACTTTCCAAGTATCAATCAGATTGGTTGGAGACCATCTATAAGCAGTGTTAATCACTCTTAGATGAAATCTTTTTATTTTAATTAAAGCTTTTGATTTGTATTTTGATCTAGACTTTGACTGGGCCTTTTTAAAATATTAATTCTCTTGTGTTTTGCAGCCTCTGTCCAGTTTTTGTTTTATTTATCGTCCCTTTCGGCTCTGAGCACTAAAAGATTACCAACTGCTTACCTTGCCTTTCATCACTTTTTCAGATTTCTGTGATGATAAAGGGATTTTTCATACCTCTGAAATGTAGTTCCCAAAAATATTTTGACTTAGTTAGACATAGGACAGGACTGAATGCTTGGTTTTTGTATTTCTTGATACAAATGTTAACAGTTCTCAGCATCTGTTCTTTTTAAATGTCACTTTTTCTTATTTTCTCCATCTGAGGGGAAATTATATTCCGTTGAAACACAAAAGGCGCCACTGGCAGGCAAATATTGTACCAAACCAGACGATTTAATGAATAAAAACACACTTTAAGCAGACTTGTGGGCAAACTGAGTTTATTTGTCTGTCAAAGTGAATGCACATAGAAGCAGACAATGATCTGTGTTTTTTATTTGCCTTCAGTCTAATGCATGCCTGGCGTGCATGTGGTAATCTTTAAAACCAGTGCCGCTGAGAACATAAATCTTCTCTGGCTTGTCTGCACTGAGCGACATTTTCCAAACACAAAATCTTTCCAAGTCCAGTGAAATTCTCTTCTGTTTCGTTTGTCTTTTGTAGCCAGTCTATTATGGTGTCCCGTTAATCATAGGAACCTTGTAGGAACTGTAAATAGAGCTGCTCACACTGGATTCCTTCATAGCTCTTCACTCAGCAGCCCTCTATGTAGCACAATGCTGGAAAGCCTGCATTCAAATCAAAGTTCAGCTGTTTAGGAATGTGGATCTATGGCTGGCACTGACCTCAGATACTTTGTGGGCAAAGGAGTGAGATCTTAGAGGAAAGGGGATGTCTGTGCACAATTAGTCGGAACAAAGCTGTGGTTGTTCGGCCTTACTCAGAAAAAAATAAAAGACCTTTGAACAGATAAGGATTTTAGAAAGTTTCATTGTACAGTATGTGTGGAACTGCTGCTTTTGCAAAATTAAACCTGTATCTGTAACATTTTGATGCCAGTTTCAGAAATTAAGAAATTATATATGGGTGGTCTGAAATATGACCTTGTGGTTACATGTTTTCCCCCAGCACTTGAATCCTGTGCCACACAATGTAAATCTTTCCAACATCTATATGACCCACAGGAATTGTCAACAGTTCCCAGATCTTGGTGGATAAGTCACTTCAAGTTTCTTTTCTGTTCAACCAGCTCCTGTACCCAGTCCTGCCAAGCATTCTGGACTGCAATCCTTTCAGGGAGAGTCCTGGTGACGGCGGGATACACATCCCTGTGGAGATCAGGCAGGTGGTGGAGGTTCTGAACGACAGCTGGAGGCTGCTTCTAGACTGTCAGGTCCATCCAGAGGTTTCCTCTCAGCTCGTTGGCTACCTCTTCTACTTCATAAATGCTTCACTCTTCAACTCACTCATGGAGAGAGGTAGTAATATTATACACTTAAAACACCAGCAAAAACACATATTAGACACCAGCATTAACACTAATGGACCACCAGCATCAACATCTATGATAAACCGTCAACAGCACATCTGAATTCAGCAAACTGAATTCAGAGGCTGCACATCATTGAAAAAAAAACACCAGCATCAATAAAGAATTGTCATTAACATATAAAATGCTATCATCAACATTTACAAAGAGAATGGCATTAACAAAACAATGTCATCAACCAATAAAAACACCTGAATTAATACATATAAAACATTGACATTCACACAATAAAACACTCATCAACACATGTAGAACATTGTCATCGAAACACGTAAAACACTTGCATCGCCACGTAAGTAGGCTAGCAAAAGCTAGCATCGACAAAACACTGTCCACCAAATTACATCAGGGCGACTGTAGCGTCAGATAAAGGAGTTTGCCCTGCAACTGGAGGGTTGTCAGTTCAAATCCCGGGTCTGCCTTACAATGTCGTTGTGTCCTTGTGCAAAACACTTCACCTACATTGTCTACTGATGGCGGTCATAGGAACCGGTGGCACCTGCGTACTTCAGCCTCGCTTTGGTCAGAGAGCCTCAGGGCAGCTTTGGCTACAATGTTTTTTGCCACAATCAGTGTGTAAAGGGATGCCTACATTTACACTAGTGCTTCACCAATTCACTCACACACTTGGTCAAGTAAGTCCTATCCCACCTGAAAAAGCGCTACATAAGTACAGGCCATTTACCATTTACCAATAACATGTATAAAATGCTACGTCAACACATAAAACACTGACATTAACAAAACACTGTAATCAACAGTCATAAACACATATATACCACTGGAATCAGCAGAACACTGTCATAGACACATATAAAACACTTTCGTCACCATGTAAAATAGCTGCCATTGATACCAGAGCATGTGAATGGAGCGGAGCGCCACGCAATTCCCGCTCCCCGCCCAGGAGGATGTTTGCTCATTCGCTCCGCCACTCAAAGTTGCGCCAGGACTCTTCACTCAAAATCCGCTTTGCGTTCACTTTAATTTTCGTGCTGGCAGAAGCAGAGAAGGCAGATATTTTTTCCTTCATTTAATTATGCCAGGGCCCTGGGACATGTAGCGTTTGATTTAGTGATATGGCCGATAGATGTGTATTGTCTTATTTAACTGGCTGTTAAATTATTGCACTGTTTCCCAGCTGTGGACGTAACACCTCGATCCATTCATGTTGACCCACGTTTCCTATTTAATTATCAATTTCTTTTACTAGGCTACATAAAAAAAGGTCACATCCCATTGCAAATGACATAATTGCGTATAATGCATGTATGTGATCCATTTTCATAAACAGGCTCTTACCACAATGATCACTTTATGTAAACCCACTCTGTATTGTTAAGTATAGTTAGTGTATGTTTTTATTATATTTTATTCCACAATATGCAAACCTCGTGAGGCAGATTCCATGGTAAAGTTGAAACATAGACTATATCAGATTATAGGCACAGACTAGAGCATAGGCATTGGCGTCATAGGCATCGGAGTTAACTGGAGCTGAGTGAAATCCTCGCTCCTGCCTTTGAATTGAAAACCACTCTGCGCTCCACCATATTTCTTCCGCTCCGTTTTCATGCTCTGGAATTCAAAAAACACTGTAAATAACATGTATAACACACTTTCATCAACACATATACAACACTGGCATTGACAACACACTGTTATCGACAGATGTATGCATCAATGCATGTGAATCACTGGAATCTGCCATTGACACATAAAACACAGGCATTAACATGGAAAGAGACCTGGCATTGACAAAACACTGTCAATAACATGTATAAAACGCTATCATCAACACATAAAACCCGGGATTAGAACAATGTCAGTGCCTTACACATGCATCAACATTTATACCACTGAAATCTGCAAAACACTGTCAGTGACACATATATAAAACACTAGCATTAACATACCGGTACACTGATCAAACACTCATACTGGCATTAAGACATATTAAATGCACTGTCAACACATATAAAACACTGTCATTAACACATATAAAACGCTGTCTTTGGCACATAAAAACACGTTCATAAACACCTATAAAACAATGTTATCATCATAAATCACTGGCATTTTTACCTATAAAACACTGTGACCAACATACGTATATGAAACACTGGCCTCAACACCTATAAATCATTACCTTATGTCATTATCACACGTTAAAAACCGTCATCAACACATAAAAAATGCTGTCATCAACATACGAAACAATGGCGTCATCACCTATAAAACAATACGGTTACTCCTCTCGAGTTAGTTAAGGCTCAATGTTGTTTTGGTTTTAACAGACATTTATCGCTGAAGTCTTTACATGTCTTAGAAACAGCCCTCATAAAACCGTCAGAACTAAGAAGGGAAACAGAAACCCAAATTAGCTCAAAACACATATAAAGGTTTACAGAAATAAAGACAAGTAACAATAAAGTTGTACCTCATTTCCCACATAAACTCAAGAGAAATAAAGATTATTCATACAGCTTTTCTCAAACAAAAATAATCTTAATGTTTTCTGGAGAAACCACTTGGAAAACAATCCCAGTAATGCTTATAATTGTGTCAATCAATCTTTCCATTGGGCAAAAACATGACATGCAGAACATAACATAGGTTCTTCCTTACATTTTAATGAGCTTTTTAACCAAACTACATGAACATGAACAGCATGAATTTACTGAAAGTTATTTATTGATTTATAACTGAATGTTTTATTTTAATACTAGTATGTATGAAGTCTCGTTTTTAAGTAAATATTAAAATAATTAAATGAGTTGGCCCAGGTGGCAGCTACTATTATAAACGTATAAAACACCATAATCTAGAAAATAAACGTAAACCTATTAAAATCACTGGCATTAACATGTTATGAACGCAGATAAAAAAACAGTCATCAGCATGAATAAAACAGTTACCAATATGTGTAAAGCATTTACATTAACATATATAAGACAATTCAATTGAGTTTATTTATACAGCACCAATTCACAACACGTCATCTCAAGGCACTTCACAGAAACAATTCAACCAGATCATCCAGTCAAATTCATCCAAAGCTCCCCATCCAAGGAAAACCAGTTGATTGCATCGACTCATTGACTCAGAGGCAATCCCTACCACCAAACATGCCTACGGCGACAGTTGAGAGGAAAAACTCCCTTCCAACAGGAAGAAACATCCAGCAGAACCCGGCTCAGTGTGAACGACCATCCTCCGAGGCACGACTGGGGTACAAGGAGACAGAAGCAGACACACAGAAAGAGGCAGAGACACAAAGGAACTTGTCAACCAGCTCCACTGGCGGCCCCCGTCCAGGAAACAGACAGCCAGGCAAACGAGCTCAGAGCCAGCTCCCATGCCAGAGGACAAAGAGAACACATCCAGCCAGTCACAGGGAAACAGGACTACACTGAAAAACAGGCCAAGCTTAGACATCTACAAACAAAGGTGTTGATGGCAGCAGCACAGCAGATACCCCTCTCCAGGACCTACAGCCAAACAGGAACAGGCCAGATGAAGCCACCATTAGAAAAAGCAGAGAAGCCAAAAAGCCAGAGACTGAACCAACAAATACTGCAGAGTGGGAGAACAGGGATAGAATGAAGCAGAATAATGAAAAAGGGGTCCCCATGTCCTCCAGCAGTCCAAGCCCACAGCAGCACAACCATAGTAACAACACTGGACAACCTGAGCCACTCTAACCATAAGCTTTATCAAAAAGGAAAACACTATCAACAAAACACATAAAACACTTGCAGCTCCTGTACCCAGGATGGGTAAAAGATACTATCATCAGCATGATAAAAAAAAAAGCATCAATACGCACAAAAAACACTGTCATCAATTCTTTATCCATACTGTATGATATAATACACTAAACATATCTTGCCAAATTGATAATTACAAAAAACAGCAAATAGAAAACATCAAGGACTATCTGAGCTTTAGTCTTCAGAGAAACTAGTTTGTTTATCTACATAAAAAAATGATCAGACAATTATTTATGTTGGTGAAAATCCTAAGTAGTAATAACCTCTGTGTATATTGCACTGGAAATGAACTTTTAAACTTAATCAACTAAATGAAAGCTTATATATTAAAATAACATATTCAAACCAATTGTCTGGTTGAATTTGATTCTTTTGATATTGAATTCATGTCCACAAAACCTCCGAATTTTTGCACAACTTTCAGAGCTACAGTGTTTACCATTGCCGTGCTCCCTATGAGCATGCAAGAACAATACAATCTTTTTAACTTCACAAGTACTACAAGAAATCTTACTTTCAACAAAATTTCTTTTTACATCATTATTCTAATTGCTGGCCTGTATAATGACCCTAATAGATTAAAAATACAACCTGCCTCTAACCTGCTTTCTCTTTATGTCTTCTTCCTAGGCTCAGAACCAGGTTTTTACCAGTGGTCTAGAGGCGTGCGAATGCGGGCCAACCTTGACCTGGTTCTGGACTGGGCCCACACAGCTGGACTCGGAGAACTGGCCTTGGAGCAAACACACACTCTCTCATCAGCTGTCAACCTGCTGGCTACACCAAGAAAGAATTTACTGCAGGTGAAGTCAAATCGCACACATCTCATACCCTTTGGAGTTATGGTTGCCTCCTTTTGTGTGAGAAATATGGAAAAATGGAACATTAATCTAGTCTTAAGGAGGGATAACGATACTGACATCTGCCCCGATCTTCTCCTTCCAAGCGGGGCCAGTGATCAGGAAGATAATGTCATGTGTGGTGTGTTAAAAACTGATCAGGTCTGCTAGGAAAAATGTTGGTACCCCTTCCATTACTAGTTTTGGGAAACCCAACATCTTTGATGGTGTCAAATAGAGTATATTATATTTAAATTCTGCTTTGTTATCCAGAGGAGATCAACTGAAGCTTTGCACACATGTGACTCATTTTCAAAGGGGAAACAGAGGGAGGTAACTTTTCTGGTTATATAGCTGCAGGCAGGGCTTACTGCTGAGCCGGTCTGTCAGTGCTTTGAAGGAGGGAGCGGCTCACAGCAGCAGCAGCTGACTCAGAGCAACCAGCGTCTTCACTAATTTAGTGATTTTGTTTCTAAAGTTGCTTTTCATAAACCTTCAGCAACTTACTTTTTAAAAAAAGAAACTTGCTTGTTTTGCTAAAGACTTCAGTGTAAAGGACCGAAATCTTTTCTGAGCTGTTTGCTTTTGGTGTGCTTTAACCACTGACCAGAGGTGCCAAGTAAAAAAATACAAATACTTTGTTACTTTACTCAAGTAGAAATGTTGTCCATAAAAAATAAATAAATAATAAAAAAAAAATATATATATATATATATATATATACTGTATATATATATATACACAAGTATATGCACACACTGAAATAACCTGTGAAACGTCTTCCGCTGGGAAGACGTTTCACAGGTTGCAAAAACAAGCGGAAACCGCTTGTTTTTGCAGCCAAATGCTACACATGCAGGCATTTTTACAGCGCGTCTCTGTGGGAGTGGGGAGTACCAGCATGACGGATGGTGGCTTCACTTTTTTCGGGCAATCAGCAATCCAGTGAATAAATAGAGATCAGTGCAATTGTCTTTCTGCCCTATATTCTTTCTCTAACACTGGTGGCGCTTTGGGTGAGATCTTTATAAGTGTCAAGGTAAGGGCAATGTGGGGAGGTCACATGTTTTTTTTACTTTGTGTAGCGACCATCAAATTGCCTCTAATTCTCTTGGCTACTGGATGCAGGAAATTAGCGAAATTAACTAAAGTGCTCAAAAGGCAATGTCCAGAGTAGGAGATAAGATTTGGAATGCTCTTTGTGTATATAATGATTTGCTTCATTATATCCACATATCTATCAATATTACCATTTCCTTTGCAGGCTGCCATAGACCGCCACCCATCATTTGATGGTTGCTACAAGTAGGATATGCACTTCTACTTGAGTAATAAACATTTTTTTTTGTAATTTAAGTTTTTTTATTTAAACAATCAAAAAACTATGGTACAAAGGTTACATGTTATAATATGCAGGAAATAAAAGCTTACAACACACGGTCAGACAATTAAGGTAAAAATAAAAGGTGCTCCTGGATGATGAGGGGGAAAAACAGGATATGAAATATATGCGTCTCATACGAACATGTATTTTAACATAAAATATTATAATGCTCACATTCCTGCCAGTCTTATTTGAGTAATAAACATCAATACGTTTAACACCTCTGCCAATGGCCAAAAGCAAAACACAAATATATTTCAGTCAAGAGATATTTAATGATACCTTTTAAATCTGTAAAAGGCCTTTAAAACCCAAGATTTTCAGTGGAAAAGGTTGCATTTGCATTGTCAGGACAAAGATGTAGAAAAATGTAGAAAAACTGTTCTTCTTTATTCTGTCTGGATGAATAGATGACATGGGCCTCTTTGCGCTCTGACTACCCGGCCCTGACTCCAGCCCAGCTGAACCACCTGCTGAGTTTGTACAGCCCGGCCTCTCCCTGCACACAGACATGGGCTCCAATGGCACAGGATCGAGCAGCAGCGTGCACAACAGGTGAAGTCTTCCTACCATGAAAGATTAAAATCTGGGTCATTATTTAAAGCAATGTTTAACAGTAATCAGTTATCTCTTCCCTTAGCTGGTATCCTGGAGAGTTTTGATACCCACCATCCTTTGGAGCTTCCTGACGAAGGCTACCAGCTTCAGCTCAGACGGCCTGTGACAGACCCAGCTCTGAGGGAACAACTTCACAAGTTCAAAGGGTTTATTACAATGCTGTCTGACTCCCACAGAAATGCATCAGATGCTAGAAACAACCAGGTTATAAAATATTTATTTGCTCCTTTTTATTTGTGTCTGCCTTGTGGTGTGAGCAAATGCAGGCATGAATGTCTGCTCTGTTTGTCTTTTCTGAGGTCTCTGATAAGCTGCCAATTAGTTCCAAGAGTGTCACTAGTTTTGGCCACTTTGCTGAATTAGTCTTAACCCCTTAAAGTGATTTTCCTGCTTTTCAAATTGAGTCTAATACAGGTAAATAATTTTTCAACTCTTAAAGCAACAGCGGAACATCTCTTAGTTTGCCGTCACAGGTCGTTTTGTTGCCAGGTATGTTGGCGTACTGAAAAAGACTGTGTTAAATGGGTCGTAATTTAAATAAACCGAGCAAATTCTGTGTAAAATAAAATCCTGTCATTTCTTTAAAAAGTTTATTTACCTTTTCATGTAGTCGCTTTATATTTTGTATAAAACGTGTAATTGGATGAAAGACAAAGAAGTTAGTAGCTGCGTTTCTTTTACAAATGTGCACAAAACTATGTTGATATTCTGCAAATTTTTGCGATTGGGGTTTTTCCAATAAATAAGAAATACAAAAAAAATTGCTTGCAAATATGTTTGTTCATGAGATAACTCTTGAAAACAACATGTCAACAGCAAATTTAAACACGATATATCCATATTTCAAGCACGGATCTAGAGCTCATCGAACTCGTCGTAGTTAGGGCATTGTGCTTTGAATCCAGAGGTTCTGAGTTCAAGTCCCACTCCCACAGACTGCAACCGTGGGTCCCTGAGCAAAGAGCCTTAACCCCACAGTGCTCCCGGGCGCCACAAAATGGCAGCCCACTGCTCCCAAAGGGAATGGGTTAAATGCAGAGAGTTCATTTCGCTGCTCCTTCCTTGTGACAATGTAATGACCATGAAAGCTAGAAAAAAATGAAAAGATTTGTCAGATTTAAGGAAAAAAAAAAAAAAAAAAATATACCGGTATATATATATATATATATATATATGCAGTGCCATCACCCTCCAACTACCCCCAGACTTCATCAGTAAGGTCCAGTTGCAGATCATGTAACTTGTGTTTCCACTGCATTTTGGCGGAATATAATAAAATTGGGTGCGACTCCAAAAACCCACCCCATTTAACCATTTAAACATAAAAAAAATGTATGATCAGACGTGACTTTTGGCAGTGTTTACATTTGGCCAATTTCTTTTTTTCTGAATTGTTATTTGAGCAATTTGATGGTTAATGGAAATGCACATAAGGTTCTACGCTACAGCATCAGGACAGGTTTTAATGTTTTGATAGTGTTATAAACAACCTAAGAATCAACAATTATTACTTGATGAGGTCCAATAAGCTGAATTGTTGTGAATTAGCTGAATTAACCAGAAAACGGGTCAGGTTGCTGTCAGTTGGAGCAGCTTAAAGGTATAGTGGAGGATGTTCTTTTTCCGGAGGGATCATCAAAATAAGTGGTCCTCCTATTTGTCAATCATTCTGGTGATATGTTTACTTAAGGCCGTCCTATGTGCTCGTCACCATTTTTACGTGCCAGATGTTCAGCTGGAGGTTTCCTCCTGTTAAGAGGGACTTCTCCTTTCCACTGTCACTACAAGAATGCTTAGTGTGAGGGATGCAATTACCTCGTTTTCCTTGGATAGAATAGACTGAATCAATTTGACTGTATCATCTGGTGAACTGTAAAGTGCCTTGAGATGACGTGTTGTGAATTGGCGCTATAGAAATAAACTGAATTGAATTGAGTCTGACATTGTGGAGAAATTGCAAATCTTCTGTTGGAAAGTACGCTTGTATGATGGATGCAAACAGCAACTTTTAAACCGAGCATGCACGAAGAGAAATGGGTTTGTGCATCCTCTCGCACGTGTTGTGCATGTGCCTTTTTTTTTTATTAGAGACGGTGAGTCTTTTCAGAATTTGAAATAATCCTCCTTTATACCTTTAAGTTATTCAACAGGTTTGGGTCTATCTCAGTGAATCTTCATCTGTACAGTTGCATTGTCTGTTTATTGTAGAATTATTTCAATTACTGCAATTATTGTCCTTGTTGCATAATTTGCAGTGTATTTAGTTAAATCTTTTAGCAACAGTTGATATGCATAAAAAATATGATGCTATTGCTTTTTCAGACAAAGAGGAAAACTGATAATAGAAAAGTTTCTTAGTCTGCTCTGCTTGCATTGCATTATGTCTTAGCCTGTAGGGCAAAAGTGCAAATGGCGGGCATCTGATAGACTTAATGTGTATTGTTGTTCTTCCATGTATTCAGTGCAATCTGCTACCTGAATTGAAGGGAAAAATAAAGCAAGTCCACAAGGGATGTTTTATGAGTTAAAGGGTTGAAGGAAGTTAAGTTATGCAGAGCGAAAACTTTGCTTTGCTGAGTAGCTGTCACACTAAAGCAAGCTGTTCTGTTGGTTGTTGCCATACAGATGAAAGAAGCTCAGGATGGCAGCGACAAAAGGGCCAATGTCGAAGCCTTAAATTCAGCGAGGGATGATGAGATTCTGTCTCAGGTGTTACCTTCATCCCCCTCCTTTCTTTACCAAGATGAACTAAACACTGGCGGGGAAACTTTGGCAGCTCAAGAGCGAACAAATCCAAAGCTGATAGAGACCAGCGAGTCAAAGAGGTCATCTCTGGAACATCCTTCTCTGGTCACCCCACCCCAAACACCACACACAGCAGAGATGATTAAAGCCCACAGTGAAACATTCCCCCCATCCTCCCACTCGGACTGTGAAGGTGAAGTAACTCCTCTTCGAATATGTGCTTATCTGCCCACCTTGTGTTGATAAATGTATGTTTTGTTGACCTTTTCCTTAGGTGGCTTGGTGTCTGAATGTCTGGCTGCACTGAATACAGACCATTTAAAACCAGACTGCAGACTTGTGGGGCTTAAAGAGGAGGAAGAGGAGTATGAAGAAGAGGAAACAGATGATAATGATGAGGTCTTCAGTTTGGAGCTGGAGAAAGGGGAGAGGGGACTCGGCCTTGCTTTGGTGGATACAACGGTCAGTAAAGTTAATTTAATTCACTTTAAATAGCATAAACCTCCAAAAATAACGTTATTTAAATCTAACACATGAATTATGTTCACAAAAAGGAAAATATTTAAAATCATTAAATCTGAGCGAGTCTCTATCAGTATACAACATTTTCAGTCATTTTTAAAATGAAGGCCACTAGTGCAAAGAAACAAAACACTTAAAAACCAGTCAAATGTGTAAAATAGCCATATGTACCTAATGGTTCGCATGACTTTTGCTTTTCCACAGCATGACATTAATATGCAGTTAAATTAAAACCACAGAATATTTGCCACATAATGTTATAGAATAAGCATCAACTTTATTGGCCACGTTTGTGTCAACTTGTGAGAAGTCGAACAGTTTTTTCATCACTTGCATCATAATCAACACATCAAAACAAAAAGGAAACTATGTAAAAAGGACAGAATAAAAAACGAATAATAAAACGATAAGTAAACTTTGAAAGTAACACTTATCACATGAAACTCTGGTTAGTTTCGGGCACTCTTTCTTTTTCTCCCATTTATTAAATATGAACCCTTTTTCATAAACATAGACAGGTATTGGGTATTGCAGGCTAACAAAGAACCAAAACAACTGCCCATTCCTAAGGGCCCATTCGTCAGGTTCAATTTGTATGTTTTCCAATGTGAGGGCCCTGCTGTGCTGTCGGGTGAGCATATGAACAAGAACGCAATTACCGACTCGTGTCCTCGCCAAGTATGTTCTTGACAAGAACACAGGAAAGTATTGATTTGGAGAGAACAGGAGAACGCAGCATAAATATGGGTCAGAAGGAACAGAACAGAAGCGTACTGATGACATCACCACATGCTCGGCTGGTCTTGAGCTGCAATTCACCCCCTGTTATTAATAGTCTCTAGATAATAATAAATTCTTACTTTTTTCATTTAGTGAGGGAATAATAATTAACACGGTCAGATAAACACAAATGAAATTAACATTTTGCCAAATAAAACAAAAAACTCGCCAACAGAGCCAGAGGTCCTTCACACACGGCTATGCAGAGAGACGGCTGCTGCAGAAGGACTAGGATTAGACCTGGATACCGTTAGCGTCGGAGGTCCATTGGTTGCAGCGGCCCTCTCAACATCGGAAATTCTTTTTTAAATTATGCATGAAATCGGTAAATAGGCCATATAGTGACGCCTAAAAGTATACCGGTAATGTCCTCGCCTCAAATGATCTTAAAACGTACTTTTATTGAACACCAGCAACAGAAAAGTGAACTTTTAACTTAATACTTTGAGCTCTGGGAGCGCTCTATTGGAAGCTGCTGCTGCTGCAGTGCATGCTGGGACAGCTGTCAATCTCAAGAATGGACAAGTCTGCTCTGATGCATGCTGGGTAAATAGGGAGGGAAGAGAAAAACATCCTGGTACTTTGTCCATTCTCGGTCTGTTGTTCTTTTAAATTGGAACAGTGCAAGGGCTGAGGATGATGACGTTTCACAAGTACATGAGAACACACAAGTACACAGCTTGTAAAATGACAATTGTTACTGTAGGTATAGGTTAGAATAGGCCAAGCTACTTCCTGTAACATGATATATTTTATTTAAAACAAGCTTGTTCTTCGTTGAGTGACGTTACTCATGATTTATAGAGTAGCCAGACATTTCAGTCAAGTAAAGAGAAGTGATACTTCATCATGATTTTCATCAAGGAAAACCATGACAACCTCATTAGAAATCCTGCAGTAGGTTGTATGTATATGACAGACATGTTAAGTAAAGGTAAAGGTTTTCTCTGTAAATAGGGTTGCCAACCGTCCCTTGAAAAACGGAATTGTTCCGTATTTAGAAATAGAAGCACCTGTCCCTAATTTAGTGGAAAGGAACGCACTTTGTCTCATATTACTGTGAGAGTAAAAAAATAGTAAAAAAGCTCATGGAAAATGAAGCACAGGGGCACGTTAAATACAAAACTTACCGTAAACTTGTTCCCGGGCCCTGTCCTGCATTGTGATCACTGAGCTGAAGATATATATGTAACGATCCAGAATCCCCTCATCCCATTGATCCAGCCAAGTGCTGCTCACGGAGAAGATAGCGGGAGACAACAGAGCAGTATGCGGGACGAATGGAGTAATTTAAATGCTGACGCTGCTTTGGGGGTGGCGCACCTTCGACAAATATGCTCACAAGTTTGCTGTTGCACCAAAAAGGTGCAATATTTATGTATTGTTTTATATTAATTTTTACAGTTTGAAGTTAAGCAGGACAGGCTTATGTTTAAGATAATTATTTTATTCAGCAAAGTTTGTTATTTTGTATTAAAGTAAATTGCTGGATAATAATTTGTTTTCCATGTGTTCACGTCACTCACAAATATGCATCTATAGTTTTTAATACGGTGGTTAAAAAAATAATTTCACACACAAATGGAGGCTAAAAAAATCACCACACCAGGAGGGGTATATGGAGGTGTCCCTTTTTTTCAGGGACTTGGCAACCCTATCTGTAGAAGAAAGCAAACATTTAAATGTTCTTTAATTCTGGCAAAAGCCCCATTTAGTGTTCTTATACATAAAGTTAACTAAATTAACATTTTTAACCTTATTACTGTTTTAAAATTACATCTTAAGAAATAGTTCATATTATTGCTAAGGTTAGCTGCTAGCATTCAAACAATATTCAGACTGGAGCTAGATTAATTCTTTTGATTAAAAGCTTCATACTGGCTTTAAAGTTCTACTTAAAATCACGTTTTAAATATAGAATTAATGAATTGAATAGTGGTGATATAAAACCACAGAATGTGGTACACTTTCATGGCAATTAGAAGTCAAATCAAACTCAGCATTTTATAAATCACTTGTAAATGATTAACATAGTTACTATATCTACTGCAGTTAGGATACTGACTGCTTATAAATTGTCCGTAGAGTACAATGTGAACTGTTATAGTTGCTACAGAATGACATTTGGGAATCTTAGGGTTCTTGGGGAAAGTCTGACTCGGTTTTTTTGTTCCCATCCAGAACTCATGCACAAAGGTGAGGGGCATCTTTATCCGTGCAGTGGTGCCAGACTCTCCAGCAGCCAAGTGTAAGAAGCTGGAGCCTGGAGACCGGATCCTGGCTGTCAATGGAGTCAGTCTGCTTGGCCTGGATTATGACAGGTTGGAACATTATCAAACTTAGCAGAACACTTTATATATCAAACAGAAATCAGAACGAAGGGCTTTATTTACAGTACATTTCCTTTGCCTCTGTTAGTGGAAAGGAGCTGATCCAGTCATCAGGCGCCAGACTGAGGTTACTGGTGGCCAGATCCCACCTCATGGCTGCAGCCTCGCAGACTGAATGCTGACTCTACACTTTCTAAGGGACCACTGGACCACCATTAGCTCTACACAGGAGCACTGAGAGCTTGTAGAACATTTAAGAAACGGACAGATATGTGCTATGAAAAGAGATTTTGTTTTAAATGGTGAATGTAAATAAGCAGTATTTGTGATAGTAGCGATTGCCCAATATTGTTGTCTTTACATGACACCCAATAATATGGTCTGTTTGAGAATTTGCCTTCAAAAGCTTTAGTTCAGAACACAAAATGTAGTTATAAAAAAAGCCTTAAAATATATTTATCTCTTATTACAATATAAAAGTACAGTAAACATTTCAAAAAAAGAAGATAAATCCAACCTTTAAAGTAATTTTTCCACATGAAGACAAAAAGAAATTCTGCAATAACAAATACGTATTAAAGAAAACCTTGCCATGTATGTAAATGCTACCCTTGAGTTAATAACTTGTACAACCTATTTTTTCCATTAAGACAAAAAGGAGGTATTTATTTATAAAATTGCAAAGGGTTTGAGCCCAGGAGAGAAGGATCAGTTAGAATTTACTCTTGTTGATCGATAGAAGAATTTCCCTGAAGTTCTTGTGAAGGGAACTGCTAACTTGATGGTTGACACTTCCTCCCTCTCAAGAATCTAAGGCAAGATTTTTTTCAGGTTCATTGAACTACATACACAGTGTTGGTTAAAATCATTTCGATGTTACCAAACACCAAACATTTACATCTGATATGTGGAGATAGAGCATGTCATTTCACTATTATGTGGTTGTTATGGTGACTTGATGACTCCAAGGTGCCAATTTACGCCCAAGTTCCCCAAAAAGTGAGCAACAGGGATCTTTTATCTCCCTTACTGCCATCTTCACTGTGATATTTATCATCATCCAGCTTTCATTTTCCCAGTTGCAGCTTTATAATTACTGCTCTGATTAAAAATTCTTGTATCTCTAAATTTCTTAAGACCAACATGTATCTTCTTCTCCTACATATCATGTTTTCATTTTATAAATTTTTTGGTTAATTCAAGAAAAACGGCATCTGTGACACAAACCTGAGCTGTGGATTACCAACCAAGGGTTTCTAGGAAATCTAATGTCCATTTTTGTACTTACTAGGACTGAAATTATAATCATAATAATAATGCATAATTGATTATTTAAAACAATTGTCAATTAATTTGGTTATCGAATAATGTTTAACTTGAGTATAGAGACTGTAAAGCATGCCTTTAGCTGACAGAACGACCCAATTAGGCAGTAATTCTATAAAAACTGTAAAAAAAAAATACATCAACATTTTGTGTTTAAGATAAAAATAAAAACAATTTCTCCGTCTATATGCTGTGTCCAGAAGTAAAGAGGAAAAGTTTTAGTTTCACAGAGTTTAATTTAATAAAAACTCTTCTTTAAAGAACCTTTGGCTATTCGATTACTAATAATCAACAATTAACCGATTTGCAAAATAGTCGTTAGTTACGTTCATTAGACATCAAACAGAAATTGTTCTTAGAGATTTTTCCATTGTTTTCTGTCCAATATTACATAATGAAAGATGATCTGTACCAAAAGTATTGCTGTTTGTTGCTTAACGTTATCAGGAAGGATCATCATATATTTTGGAGGTTAATTTATTTTCCATGTGGAAATTATGTACCTATTTGAAAATGTAATTAGGTTTTCTTACTTTTGGTAAAACTTCCTTCCTTTCAGGTGCCGAGCCCATCAAAAGGACGAATCTTTGCACAATAATCAACAACAAATTGTTGATTAAACACTGAGTTTTCTTCTACAGTTCAGAGGAATAAAACAATCTCTTCCTTGTCTGCTTTAGCATAACACATTGGGGAATTAAGTTCAGCTGAGGCAAATTCTTAACAGATCTTTTCCCCCCTTACCTACATAAACAGAGCAACCAGGGATCTGATCACCTGATCCTCCTCTGGTCTTCTGCTCCACCTAGTGTCTGACCAAGAATACAACACATGGAGCCAGAAAATTTAACTTGTTTTCAGTTGGGACTATGGTTGGATGTTATCTGTATAAGTAAACACTTACTCAAACATATGTAATGCACATGTTATAGGAGGCGTTTGATTTATTAGAAATAAACATACAGTAGTAGCCATTTAAAATGTACCCTCTTTCCTTGATGGGCCCTTGGCTGGTCCATGACTGGTCTAAGGCTGGTCCCCTTTAATTCCTTTTTGAAACATCAATATTTGTACTAAAATATTCTTTCTGTCATGATTTGTGGACATTAGGATCTAAAGAGAAGCATTATCTCCTTGTCAGCCCCTGTAATTCAGTGAAAGGGTGGAGTCAGAGTCAAAAAATATGCAAGGGTCACCTCAGGGGCTGGGAATTTCACTGGGAGTTGGAGGGAAGTGGGCTGCCATTCGGCTGTTTTGAATGCCTGCTACTGTATATTGAATGATATAAAGACTCCTCCCAAATTACTTATTCCTCAGTTTTTAAAGAATGCAGGAGAGCCAAACGGATACTGTTGCTCTCTCAGTGAGTTCCTGATCTGCCCTCTCAGACAAACTTCATAACAGAGGTGCCCAGTAGGTATCTGGGTCTATCCCCAAACCTCCCCATGTGACTCCCACTGGCTTTATTTTAGCCCGTCAGATGAAGCCTCTTAATTAGGAAAAAATAATAATGATAATTTCAGCAGCATCTTGGGTCAAAGATCTCATTCTCTCAGTCACAATCCATCCTAATAATTTAGTTACCATAACTATGCAGACGACATACAGCTATACATTAAAATGCTACCAGGTAAAGATGAACCAATTAAAGTGCTGGGTTAGAAGAAATCAAGGCATGGATGTGCACAAATTCCATCTGAAGTATAGTTTTCGTTCCAAAAGAAGAGTTTAAAAGTAGTTGTTGAGCCGATCCCATTTCTTTGGCCCCGATACCAATTCCCAATACCTGGCTGTGTAGTATTGGCTGATACCGATATCATACCGATACCATCTGTTTGAAATTGATGTGTGTTCGTATATATAAAGAACTGCATACTACTTGGATGTAAAATAATTGCCGTCATGGCTTTATCAAGCTGCTGCCTACCTTTGTAAAGCAGGAAAAAGACTAATACAAAGTGAATCCAGTAGAACTTTTTATTGCCTACTTGGAATGGTTGACAATAGTTTAATAAACTTTTGGCTCTCAAAATGGTATCGGTGCTCTATTTGTTGGTATTCGTCAATACCAATACCAGCATTTTAGTGCTGGATCTGGGCCCCGCCCGATACTGGTATCGGGAGGCGCCCCGGTATCGGTGCAACACTATTTAACAGTTAGCACACAGTTTTAGTTAATATGTGAAAATCACCAATCAGGCTCTAAATGCAGTGTGTAGTGATGGACTCAGACCTGAATATTCAGAGGTACATAAAGACAGCAACAATCAGCTGGAGAACATCTCTGGGTTGAAATGACTAATTACTGTGAAGGATCTCGATGATGTGTTTTTCTTGAGTCAAATCACCTAAAAAGTTGATCAGAAAGCTGCAGTTGATCCAGAACGCCGCTGCCTGCGTCCTCAGGAAAACTAAAGAGGTGGAGCACATCACTCCACTTCTAAAGTTTTTACACTGGCGTCCCATATCTCAGAGAACTGGACTTAAAATACTTCTGTTGGTCTAGAGGTAGTAAACCTTTTCTTGCTGAGCCCACCACCTTCATTCCCAAAAGAATTCAGCCACAAGAGAATGCGTATTTTCATAAAATAAGCAACTAAAATTTCCTTTAATCATAAAATTAATGCTTTATAAGGTGTAATTATTTTGCAATTTGACAGAATTTTACATTGCTATAAATATATATATAGTTTGCCTTAATCCAATCTCTAAAAGGGGGATTTATTCATTTAATTTCTAACATGCAACCCTTGCTATTAAATTATTTAAATGGAATAAAAAAATAATAAAAAAATCAGCAGTAGAAGTTTGTAGTCCCACTTTTTGTACCTGCCAAATTTGGGTTCTGCAATTTCAGTATCTTAAAAGATTTTAAGATACTGACAAACAGAATAAAGGTTTGAAAAATAAAAACAATGTGTTTTCATTTGTGATTTAGATGAATTATATGGGTAAAGAGGCAAGTTACCTAGAAATGTAAAAAAAAAAATAAAAAAAGAAAAGATAACAGGAAAAACGTTTTATTAAAAACAAATGGATTGTTCTTGAGAAGATACCAACTTCATTTTCTCATTTTATCCATTTTTGGGGGAATCCAAGAAAAATGGCATCTGTGACACAAACTTCAGAGTCATAGAGCTGTGGATTACCAACCAAGGCTTTTTAGGGACTCTGATAATCTCTGTTTTTGTATTTACGTTGATTAGATATCCAATAGAGAAATAGTTGTGAGAGATTCTTCATATTTTTCTTGCCTGGGATTTATTTTCCATGTGGAAATTATGCAGATTGTTAAAAATGTGATCAGGTTTCCACGTTTTGCATAGTTCTTCTGGACTTCCTTACCTGCAGGAGATCCCCCTGGAGCCAAGGAAAACAAAATGACAAATTTTTGCACAATAACAGACGACAAATTGTTGATTGAATGCTGGAAATTCTATGACAGTTCAGAGGAATAAAACAATCTCTTCCTTGTCTGCTTTAGCATAGCACAGTTCAGATCTAAGTTCAGCTGAGGCAAATCCTCAACAGATCTTGTCCCCCCTTACCTACATAAATAGAGCAACCAAGGATCAGATCACCTGATCCTTCTCTGGTCTTCTGCTCCACCTAGTGTCTGACCAAGAATACAACACATGGAGCCACAAAATAGCAGCAATCAAGACACTAACTACATTTATGAGTCCTGATCCAGTTGTCCAGGCCTCTCTGTGCTTTTTAGAATTAATTTTAAGATTTTTGTATTTTGTTTGCAAGTCTTTACTTTAAATGGTTTGACTCCAAATTTCCTCTCTGAGCCTCTCCACCCCTCTGCTCCCACTTGGTGCTGCTGCTCCTGGAGGTACTGCTCCAAAATTGTTGAATGAGCTCCTCCTCAAAACAGTATAAGGCTCTCTTTGTTTATGTGTTTTGTGTTTTTTTTTCATTGTGTTTTTTTTTATTTGATTTTGTTGAACTTAAATCATTTATTTTACCTGTTTTATTTCAAACTGTTGTCTTTTTTCAATACCATTTCTTCCGTTGGTTTGTGCAGCACTCTGTGGCAGCAGCTGTGGTAGTTTTAAAGGGCTCTATAAATAAACTTAAGTTGAACTGAGTTTTACACAAACTTATTTAAGTCATCACCACTGCTGTAAACAAAAAATATATATATTTTTATACACTTAAAAAAAATTTCTTGCCTCATAAGAATCCCATGAAGCAGACCTGCCCAATTTACCCACAGTAGCAGCCATTCAAAATGGCCCTTCCTGGTCAAACACCAGCCGAATGGCAGCACACTTCCCTGAAACTCCCAGCAAAATCCCCTCCAACTTCCAGACCCTGGAGTGACCCCCCTCTCGCAATTTTTTTTTACTCTGACTCCACCCTTTCACTGAATTACAGGGTCTCACCAGGAGATATCGCTGCTCTTTAGATTTTAATCTCCACAAATCATGACAAAAAAATATTTTAGTACAAAGATTGATGTTTAAAAAGGAATTATAGGGGACTAGCCAAGGGCCAATCAAAGAAATTGGGGACATTTTGCTTGACAGTTTACAAACCCTTCCATTAAAGAAAGAAAAACATCAGATGCCAGTAAAATAAATTGAAATTGACAAAGGTAATGACAAATTAAGAATGATAAGAAATGGAAATCATGACAGTGATTTTTAATACAGACAGATAGACAGATAGATGATAGATAGATTTTTTTTATTGTGTTAAACTATGCTTCCCTAAACATAAACTGATATCTTGTAGCCCTTCTTAAACAAATTCAACAAACTTTCATGCTTATAGGAAATGAAAGGATGGTAAAAATGTCTGTGTGCTCAACTATGCGTGCATTTATCAGTTCTGAATGTCCTTGTGAAAGCTTTGTTTAGCCAAAGAAAGACGTCCTTTCATTGGATACACATTGCTGAAATATCTACTGTAAAAGAGAACAAAGAGCACACTGTCAAAAAGAATAGACTGAGGCAAAAAAAAAATAAATAAAGGTAGGTTAGGCTGTTAGCAACAACATTTACGGCACTAGTGGCTCATTTTTTTCTGACAGTAAGCTGAGCCAGATTTGAACCCGGGTCGGCCGCATCGAGGACTAAGGCCTCCTTACATGGGTTGTGTGTGCTAACCACTGCCAAAGCACACCCATCAGATCTCATTTTTTACCTACCGGTACATTTTTTTTTTTTATCTGTCCTTACATCTGCTTTTTAAACCAATGGCTTTCTTTGCCTCTTAATAAAAAAAGAACAAGGACCATTTTGATTATTCTTTGATTTGGTTGCAGTTACATGTGGCCTCACCCATACATTTAGCTGTTACTCATACTTGACTTACAGTTACTAATGCATCGCAGGAAATAGTCTGGACTTCTGGAGTTGGTTCAGGGTTCTTAGCCTAAAACAGAGCTTTAAAAAACTATTAATATCTTCTCCATATTTCCTGCTACATTTACGTTCCTAACTTTAACTCTTTGGGATTACATGTGATAGACCAATAAAATCTCTGAAGTCACCTGTTCATGGGGTACAGACCATCATTCTTTAATCTAATCTCAGTATAATGCAGCTGTGAAGGCCTTGGAGGTTTGTTAGAGAATAGCAAAGATTAAATACCATTATGCTGCAATGTTTATACCAGGGTTAGATAATGAAACGATAGCTTGGCCTTGAACATCTCAGAGAAAATGGTTTAAAGAAAAGAAAAATTAGAAAAAAATCAACCAACTGCCAACCTATCAAGGTGGGATCGTCATCCTCAGCTAACAGGCTGGGCATCAAGAGCCTTAATCTGAGAAGAAACTAAGTGAATGTTTGCTAACCTGGCAGAAGCTGCAGAAACCATACACAGCTCAGGCGGAAGAATCTGTTGACATGTTTTCGTGCTCTCCACAAAGCCACTGTTGATAGAAAAACACAGGAAGTACTGTTTGCAAGTTGCTGCAAGCCTTTCAGATGGGAGCTAAATGTAACTATTTGGTCTTCATGGAAATGAAACACCTTCATTCATTGCTAATGCCATTGTTATTAGGCTTTAGAAGAATGTGTATTTATGAAAGCCATACTTAAGTTTTACTTAAGTTTTATTACTCAAAGACTGTCTATTTAATTTATGGCTGAGTAGAGGTTGAGATCTGGGTTTGTTTTTATTGCAGTAGGCATGTTTTTTTTTATCATGTTTCTTCTAGAAACTTTCAGTTAGATCTAGCAATCCTGATATCTGCACAATCAAACTAATGTTTACACATTTGCTGAGAAAACCTGTTTATTTCATTCAATTCTGTGACAATCCTAAAAATATCCTATGTGGCTTATGCTGAAACTCTCAAATTATAAGAGTATTCTTATTAATAACAAACTATAAAGATTTTGGTCTACAGATGAGATCGAATTTAAACATTATATAATTCCCCTGAGCGATTGGCACCGAAACCAGTTCAGAGTCAACCTACCCTGATCACAATGTGAACATAGAGGGAAACTAAAACACGCACATCTGTATTTTCCAAATAAATCACTGAAAACAGAACAGATTTTCATCAGGTCCTCGTTAAAAAGATACAAACATATTTATACACGATTGCTGTTTAAATTAATTTATGTACCTACATATTAGATACATTAAATGGGTTTAGCAGCTGGTTTTTATATTTAATTATATCAGAATCAGAATCAGAATCAGAAATACTTTAATAATCCCAGAGGGAAATTACTTTTGTTACACGCTCTAGTTACAGTTTTACATGATATATACACACATCCAACTATATATATAGGTTTCTAGATAATTGCAGAGACAAGCTCACCCCAATAAAGACATAAAAACGTGTTCTTAAAAGAGCATGAATTCTGTATTTGTTCTTTTTAATTTTAGTATATTGCTGTGAAAATTAGTTGCTTTCTTAACCACCATTAGGGACTTCCACATTGTATGAGTAAATATCCTAAATATTCTCTTAGCACTTCACTATTAAGTAGGCTGTGATGACGATTGTTAAAATACCATGCATGTAGAAGAAGCATAAACTGATTCAAAGACTGGGGAAGGTTGGATTGACCTTCTCTCATCCATCAGGATAGCAAATTTTCCCAGATTTGTAAGTGTAAGAGTAAATAGGTGTGTGTATATCAAATTTGTACACCTATTTTTTCATGTAAGTATTTGTGTGTACATTGAGCACAAATTTGCAAATACTCAAAGTTACATACAGATAATTTCTTGTGAGAAAATGCAAACCTCTCTCTTATAGAGGCAATGATATGAGATCAAATTCTGTGTATTCTGTGCATCCTTTGATAGGAATTTGTTTATGTAAAAAAAAAAAAAAAAAGCACAACAGAGCTTTAAATCTGGGAAGAACAGTGGATATTAATGATGGAGGACAGTGCTAATATATGTGCGGGTCAGATAGGCATATCATTATTTAGTGGAACAATTCACTCTCCAATTATATATTTATTATATAGTTTATTTTAATGGTCACTCTGCAACTATCCAGAAGTCTTTGACTCAACATCTTTCCAACAGGATTCTGAACAACCCAAATTGCTTTCTGACACTCGTAAACTGACAACTTGTTCTGGCAAATAAAGACAAGGTGCAAAGAAAGCATTTTATTTGTGGACAGTCTGTAACTTTCTGACAGCTAGAGCTTTAGCAGTTAATTTCCAGTGGGGGTAAAGTCTGCTCTGTTAGTGGCAGCTTGCTTGTTATTCTGATGAAGCATGTAGCAAAAAGTAGGAAAAGCTTCCTCATCTTCATTAAGAATGACTCAGCTGCTTTTTCTGTCTGTCGGTATTTCCAAAGCTGATGATGTTCCATGGGTTCAGCAAGGGGAATAATTGAGCTCTTGCATTGAATGCTTAGGACTAAGGCTGCTATTGCTTGAATTAAACTATGAAAGAGAAACGGGAGATATTTAGCATCTGGGGCCTGCAAACCCCAGAATATACAGAAGGACATTGAAGAAATATTCTGGAAAGTCAGAAAATAAGCAAATAACCTGACAAATATAGTAGGGTTAAAATTAATTTCTACTGCATCCCAAAGTATAAATACTAATTTCTGGAAGAAACTGAACAACAAGCAATTATGATCACAAAATGTAGAGGTAACATTGCGTAGAAAAGTGCTTTTGCCGACTATACAAATCCACCTAGGTCAAATTCAAACTTCCAAAAGGGTTTGAAAAAGACTTGAAAAATGCTGCTGCACTGCCAAAAATTCATTTTGCATTTGGAATTTAATTTGAAAATATATATATATAAATAAAAATTAAAGGTTTCACAAATAATTGGATGATTTCATCATCTTCATAAAAAAAGTTAATTAAAAGAATCTGAATCAGTTTTTTAAGTTAGAGAAAAAAAGAAAAAAAAAACAATATTGAACTTGTACTTTCAATGGGCCCTCTTTTAGAAATATCTGTTTTTGAGATTGTATTAGGACAAAAATGCTGAACCATAGGCAAGCTATATGGTTGCCCTTTGCATTGAAGGATTTTTAGGCACAGCCCAACTTAGCTGTTGACGCATGCATATGTAATATGCATATGTTTTGTTTTGTTTGTTTGTTTGTTTTGCTCTATGTTGTACTTCTTTTCTAGAGAGCTTTAGTCCTAATTTGATAAGCACCATCCATATGCTTGTCTGCTACTTAATGATGTCCAAAGACTAAAGGCTGTCCAAGCTCAAAACATCAGCCTGGGGCTCCTCTCCTACACTCAACAGTGTTATTTTACTGTTGATCCTGCAAAAGGAGAAGGGATAGGAGCTAGGAATAGGAGGTAAAAGCTACAATTTGATGTATTCTAAGTCAGACAAATAATATATCTTATGATGATGAAAGGCAGAAAGACCTAGAACTTAGCAAGAGAAAACAGGATATTGCGCATAAACACAATGACAATGGGAGAATTGGCCAATGAACACAAAAAAGCTAAGGGCTTAAAGATGATAAGTACAGAATTTATGCTCTTTTCAGAGCTAGATTTTGTGTTATATGGAGAAATTAGAAAATTATATCTCTGCAAGTCATCTAGGAGTCTTCAGTGAAATCATAGATAAAGAACTATTTTAATAAAAATGTATTAAATAAATGATTTATGTAGATATCAGTACTTGTAAATATCAATTTTATGCAGAATGATTATCGATAAAAGTAGGTAAGTAATGACAATGGAAAAGATGTTCGCCCCAGAACTCAAAGCTGAAAGTATTTTATCCAAGGGTGTAAATTTGTAATGAAAGTTGGTGGGGACACAATAAGGCAGAGGTCACGGATTAGCGGAGCGCGGTCCGGATCCGGACCCACCTGCTGGCTAATACGGACCCAGCCTGATTTAAAACATTTATAAATTACCGCATGTTGTCTGACGACAGTGTCTACAGGTCACCTGTGCCGCTTCTCCTATATGTTTGGCTCAACCTGGTGTTGTGAAGCAGGATTCTCCACCATGAATAAAATCAAAAATAAATATGAATCCAGGCTCAGAACGAGCACCTCGATATGTGCTTTAGAATGGCTTACTCTCCATTCAAACCCAGGTTTAAAGCCTTGCAGGGCAGCATAAAGCCCACTGCTCTCATTAAGACAGAAAAAGAAATAAAAACAACAAACTGTCAGTTCAGGTGTTTTATAAATTAAGTCAATCAGGAAATTGTCTGTATACCAAACTATTGTTGTTCCCTACTTCAAAAATCATTTTAGATTTTAAAATAGAAAAAATTTCATTTTTTTATTATAAAATTCAATGTATAACATGATGCATAAACACCTGATTTTATTTCAGTGTCAAATTCTGTTTAAAGTAACAGATTATAATTAAAATTGTCTCAAGACCTTTACTGGTTGATGATATTTCTTTATTCTGACCCTGCTGAGTTTTAATTGGTTCCCCCTGCTATAAGGATTGGGGATGATGAACCTGCAGTTACAGGATTTAAAGGCTTTTGTTAGGTTATTGTATTTAGCTAAAAATAAGCCCAAACAGAAATTTGAACGCCACACATTTATTCAGTGCTTTCATATTGCTGAGAATGCAACAATAACAAAATAAAAATATTATAATGTACAGATAGACTGGTTCCTTTGAGCAGCTCTTTTGCAATAACTCAGAAACATCAGCAACATTAATAACAAATAAAAACATGAAAAAAAACTGAGATGTTTTGCTTTTTTTTAAACCAGCAAAGAACACACTATTTAAACACTTGCTTTTGTCAAACTTATTGCATTACAATACAAATTTTCAAGGCTACCCACACTCTGTTGCTTTTTTTTGGTTGAAAAAGCTCCGTATGTCTGAACACTTTTTCGTTGGCATTTTTTTTTTTAAAGCAACCCGTCTACTCCTTTTTTATTCGAAAGAAAACCTGAAGTAACTGCTGGTTAATATTAATGAGTGCTACTGTGTGTCGTCTCTCCTCCAATCAAGTAGCTACTGATTAAGCGGTGAATAGCGACAGCCAATCATGTTCTATCATACAGTGACAAACGTGGAGCTATGGACATAGGAGCCAATGATATACCAGTAGGCGGGACTCAGGAGCAGCGGAATAGCGAGACAGAAACACTGACTGAAAACTCTCAGAGCACACAAAGCCGGGCACATCCTGAGGTTACTGGTGTTGGCTAAAGTAAATGAGTCGAACACAAATGTACCAATTATTGGCGGGGACTGTTCCCACCCATTTCAAAGTTGGTGGGGACATGTCCACACCAGTCCTTCAGAAAGTTATGCCAGTGATTTTATCCACTATACCTTTTATTTAGAAAGCATGGATGTTTAAATATATGCATCTATTTGTTAGGAATGGCTGTAGGAAAGTTTAGTTTGTCTCATCGTTGGGTTGACCCTGAGGTTCTGGCACCTATCCACTTTGGGCCACCCCTCAGCAGTGATGGGAAACATTAGTAACGGTGTTACCTTTTTTTAGTAACGAGTAATCTAACTAATTACTTTGACTATAACTATAACGCAGTTACCATTGCAGACACCCCGTTACTGTGCGTTACTCAGGTCGCACAATTAACCATTTTTTCATGATAGGACTCGTGCGCGCCTTGTCATGAGAGAAGGGAGGATGAGAATGGCTGATGTATAGTGAGATTCCGTCTGTCAGTTGGGTAGGTGGGTGTTTCCGCTGGTGGGTGTTAACGTACAGCATACACAGAGAGATGGAGAGTAAGGATGACTCCAGCAGATGGAAACACCGGTGTTACGTCGAGCTGTGTTTCCCCATCAGATACGGTTTCCCCTGCATCTCCGCAAAGCGCAGGCAGCACGATTCACCGCGCAAGCGACAGGAAACGCGCATACTCGCTAAAGGCGCGTAACAGCCGCCCTGTGCTTGCGCCACAGAGGAACTACAGAGAGTGTGAAGGATCGCATGTTAGCCTATATGGAGAAAGGGAGAAATCTGGATGGATGGATGGAAGGATGGATGGATGGATGGATGGATGGATGGATGGATGGA
>NW_015151738.1:60680-62315 GCF_000732505.1 Cyprinodon variegatus
GGATGGATGGATGGATGGATGGATGGATGGATGGATGGATGGATGGATGGATGGATGGATGGAATAGATAGATAGATATAGCTACATGTTGCAGTATCTATAACAACCCAAACACAGTATTTCAGAAATAGACATCCCCAGTTATTAATTTCATACACTCGCAAAAGTAACGCAATAGTTACTTTTACTAGTAACTAGGTACTTTTATTGTGGAGTAACTCAGTTACTAACTCAATTACTTTTTGGAAGAAGTAACTATAACTAATTACTTTTTCAAAGTAACGTGCCCAACACTGCCCTCATAAAAATTTTCTGGCTACGCCTCTGACAGTGTATACTTCTACTAAGTAAAAAAAATGTGTGTACTTTTGACACCACAGGGCCCCAGTGGAAAATTTGATCTAGAACCGCTACTGGTCCTGCAGGCAACCATCAGAGAGCGGAAGAGGCGATCCTGGCCCCAACCTACTCATTAGTGCATCAGTATTCAGCAGGGACCTGCCCAAACCAAACACACTCAGCTCCATTCACTCTGCATGGCACCATGACCGAAGCGGACTTATACATTCTCTACAAAGGTGTTTATGTACCAAAGGCGGTACACACACCGGAGAGCCTCAAATACTACGAGGAGTTTACGTTTCGCCCTGACGACGTTATCATCGTGACCTATCCAAAGTCAGGTAAGGGTCCCGATGCGTCCGAAGCGCGAGTGGAGGGGGACAGTTTGCGCTTTTTTCCTGCGCCAAACTGAAAAAGACGCACAGCTAATAATGTGTTTAAGTAGAATAATTAATACAAAATCTACAAAGAAGTGAACTTTCCACTGCAGCCCAGGGTTATCTTATCGTAGCCGGAGGTGAGGTTTCACCATCGCAGAGCAGCTGAAGGCGTTGAGAAACACTTTGTGTAGAAAGTCACTCAGGCACTGCATTCAAACACAAATTACCTACTTTAATGCTTGCTACTTTGCCATGAAACCTAAACTTTCTAAATGTGCTAAAACATGAAATAAGTGTGAAAAAAACTACTGTTTTTTCCCTTGAAATAAATAAGAAAATATATTTTTCATAAACTTGGAAGGTAATCTTTTATATCAGTTCTGTTTTTGACCCTCTTCTTTAGAGATGTATTTTCATTTGTTCTCATTGTTGATTTTAAAATGATCACCCCATAAATTCTCAATCAGATTAAAATCCAGGTTTTGACTAGGCCACTGCAAAATATATATTTTTCTTTGAGAAATTCAATTTTTATTTATTTATTTTGTTTGTTTGTTTATTTTGGAACATTTAAAATAATGCTGAAACCCATAACAATACAGGCATCAGGCGGGGCCCGATTCCAGCAGTAAAATGGTGGTATCAGCGGGTACCAACAAAAAGGGCACCGATACCATTTTGAGAGCCAAAAGTTTATTTGACTGTTGTCACTCATTCCAGCTAGGCAATGACGTAAATATCGGTAAGCAGAGACAGCAGTTGCTTAGGGGCCCAGGACCTCCTAGGGGCCCCATCACAGACACCAGGTAGGCCCCCTACGCAATTGTCGACTAGGACGTCTCTTTGCAGATGTAATGGTGCAAAAAATTCCTTTTAAACCCACCTGATACTGAAGAGACTGACTGCACCGGAC
>NW_015151738.1:63460-67448 GCF_000732505.1 Cyprinodon variegatus
AATTTAAACCTGAGGTGACTTTAGAATAAAATGTATGATTCTTGCAATAAGGGCAAGTCCTTCAGGTTCTTGAAGTGTGGACGCAGATTGCTCACACTTTAAATACTGGAGTTGCCCTTCTAAATCCTTAGAAATATCTGTCTAACCCTCTAAAAAGAGGTCAATGTTTTAAGTCTATTCTTGCTTTTTGAAATAATTTTCCGTACCTCATGTTCACAGAAAAATTCTGTTTAAAAAGGGACTAGCAATCTAAGCATAAAATCCAATATGAATAAAAAATCTAAATACGTTACTGTGAATCATCTTTTTTTAGCTGCGTTATTAACTTGTGTTGCTAAGGCTGGTCACTGTTTGGACATCTGAGGTGTGGCTTTTATTCCCAGATCTAGTTTCCACTGTATAAAATTCAACATGATTCAGGGGGACAAGGATTTAGTTCTTTCTTAGCTGTCAATAGTTTTTTCCCTTGGGTTTTCTCATGTTTTCCCACTGGTCATTCTAATTGTTCCATTTCTTTCCCTCTCCTTTGCTGTACTCTTTTGTATCCTAATCTGTCTGTAAGATCCCCCTGTATTCAACCGGAGATTGAAAACAGAGGGGATTTACAGAGAGGATTTCTTTTTAATGGTAAAGTTGTTACCAATCCTTTTTTTTGTTTGCCACTCCTACACTCTAAAAGGTTTGAGTCATGTTTCTGAAACTATGATGAAATCAGAATTGCGTGTATTTTGACTACCCACGGCTGCCACAACCGCAGTCTACATGGGCATTTTTCATTGTGAGAAGGTTGAACTTCCAGTCAGTTTTCTCCTTGTTTTAATGATTTATTTGCCCTCACTTCTCTATTTCTCACCCCTCCTTGACTCCTTACACCATTCGCTAATTGGCCTTTCTGCCCTAAGTCCAGCCTCCTGTCATGTGCTTGCCTGAAGTTCATTTCATGCTGAGAAAATACTGATATGTATCAATGCAGAAGTTACTTTTTTTTCGATAATTCAGTGTTGTTTCTCTGGACAGAGCTTTATATGTTTGCTAGAGAAGCAGCTTCTCTGACTGTTGGCTGTTAGACTCATGACACTGTTAAGGTTCTGTCTTTTGGTCACTAAGATACAGAAAAGGAAAAGACAAGAGAAAACTGACAACTTCCGTTAGCGATATTACTGTAAACACCCTTTTTATCTCTTTTGTGTAAACTGAGACTTAAAGCAGGGGTTTCTAAAGTGAGGGTCTGGATCTTCTCGGAGGTCACAAGACACCAAACTGGGGACAAATGGTTTTCACAATTAATGTGATACAATCTCTATGTAGAGAGGATGGACTTAGGTTTCAGCTCTAAAAAACCTACAATGCAGCGATAGAGTTGATTCCTTCCTGCTATGATTTAAATCCCCGACCCCCCTGCAGGGGACAAAACATCTCGCCTGGGAAGCCAAGCCAACAATTGTCCCTAACGACCCCCCTTTCAGAGGCATAGCTCAGTATCGGGTATTGCAGGCTAACAAAGACCACAAAACGACTCCCCATTCCTAAAGGGCGGGCCCGTTCTTCTGGTTCAACTTGCATGTTTTCTAAGCCAAAAAAATTCCTTTATAAAAGTAGATTTATCCATTCTTGAGATTGACAACTGTCCCAGCATGCACTGCAGTAACAGCAGCTTCCAGTGGAGCGCTCACAGAGGTCAGGGTATTAGGTTAAAGGTTCACTTTTCTGTTGCTGTTGTTCTACAAAAGTGTGTTTTAAGATCATCTGAGGGGAGAACATTATACTTTTAAGTTTCACTATATGGCCCATATATTGATTTATTGCGTAATTTAACAAAAAAGGTTTCGAAGTTGAGAGGACCAGAGCAACCAGTGGACCTTGGAGGCTAATGGCAGCCAGGGCTAACGTTAGCCCGTCTGAAGCAGCCCTCTCACGGCATAGGTGTGTGTGAAGGACCGCTGGCTATGATGGAGATTTGTTTTGCAAATCGTTCATTTTATTTTTATATCTGACTGTGTAAAGGGCTGGTTATCCGCCCGCAGCAGTGTGTCGCAGTGAGCTTGTCGCAGATATTTGGATTTATGCCCAATATTGAGGCGTGGTCTGTGCTATGTTATTCCAAGCCACAACGCAAGAGGGACAATCACGAACTAGCTGTGGGTCTAGAAGCAGTGAGGAAGTGGGGGCAAGTTTGGGACATTTGGTCCAAAAAGAGCAGGGATCCAGGTGAAAAAGGGGTCTTAGCGTTATTGTGCACCTCGCTCTTTTCGTTTTCCACAATGGCTGTCATACAATCAAAACAAGCTGGTAAGGTACCAAACACGCAATATGCATAGTGTAGAGCGGATGTAGATTTGACCAATCAGAGGCCTCCTGTCTGCGGTCACCTACAATTTTGGAGAGGTGCAGCAGAGTGTCTGTGTAGGGGTGGGGGCACATTTGCGTTCACTGTGACACACACGCAGACGACCTGGTTTCTGTCATGAAACAGTGTTTGTATGGAGGACCCAAACGCAGAGACCAGTAGGCAGAGGTGAATTAAAGTGGTTTTATTAAAGTTCACAGATCCAGGAGCAGGAATCAGAGTCCAAAAGAAAACAGGAAACAAACCTGAACCAAGGAGACATCAGTGGTAAATCCAAACTAGGAGCCAGGGAGAGACGAGGTACACAGACAGAAGTTAGACAGGATGTTTGACGAGGATCCAGCAAACAGGAACTGAACAGGGAGGGCTTTTAAAGGACAGAGAGAGCTGACAAGGAAATTGGCAACAGGTGCTTGGCAGGACAGAGAAACAGAGCAAGGAAGGACACAAGAGGGCAGCAGAGGACAACAAATGGATAACTAAGGAAAACAGGAACAATCAGACCAGGACCCTGACAGTTTCTAAGTATAAATCAGCCTTTAGTCATTATTCCCCCAATAAATGAAACAAGTCGTCATTTATCTTTTTCTAGAGAGTATTAATAAAAGGAGTTCCAGTTCCAGGCGAGCCGAGTATGTGGTGACGTCACAAGTATGCTTCTGTTCCATTTGACACAGATTTGTTCCCGTCCACCCATTTAGTCTTGTTCAGTGACATGTTGATTTTCTTTGCTTTGATTTATCATTTCGAAATGACGCCAAGTCATTTAGGTCTGCCAAATAAGATCTGAACTAGTTTGGTTACATTGCAGACTTCCTGACCACCCTTTCCTGTCGGTTCATCAGATAAAACAACTGTGTCAGAAGCAGCCCTTAGATCCCGTAAAACCAGACAAATTGATGTCACTCGCTTCTACCTCATACTGTCATACCTTAAAAAAAAATTTTTTATATACTAAAATACTTAGTGAACTCTATGCATGCAACATGTTTTAGCAGCACATCAGGTGGTTTCCTCCTACAGTTTTTTTTCTCTTTTGTTTGATCTGATAAGCTTTTACAGAAGTAGCAAGGCATCCTACCTTTATAAAGGTAGATTATTATTTCACTCCATATGTAAAGATATATATAGTAGAATTCAAATTGCCCTAGATTTAAGAACTTGGTTTTATTTTATCTTTAGTATAAAGAGTTCAGGTTTGTTTGCTCACGTCTACCCCTCAGATGTTACTATCATGGATACATGGATCTGCAAGTCTCATAGTATAAAGAATTTGCTGTCTTATGGTATGTAAATACTGTAATACTGTAAAACAGAATGTATATATTAGGGGTGGAACGGTTCACAAAATCCACGGTTCAGTTCGATTCATGGTTTCTGGTCACGGTTTTTGGTTCGATTCGATACATGTTGATTGTTACACCGAAATCCCATTAAAAATTATGACATTAATGAAAAAATCCCCCCAAAAATAATGGATTGTAATTATTTTAAATGATCCGCGGAAACCCTGGATCATTTTCGTATGTTTTGCTGCTTTGAATTTAATCATCTGGCGCATGCTCTCTAACCTGACAACAGCCAGATTACATGCTCTCTACCATCTCCAAGGGACTCAGAGGGGAGCAGACGAAGCCACAG
>NW_015151738.1:68163-71426 GCF_000732505.1 Cyprinodon variegatus
GTGTAAACGCTTCCTCAATGAGAAAAAGGAGCAGCGCATGAACCGAACAAAACACACACAAACCGAACCGAGACAGTCGAACCGAACGATTCTGACGGTTTTCATAAATCGTCCCATCCCTAGTATATATACAGAATATAGTTATTGCTTTTACTTTTTTCTTATGTTGTATCATGTCTCTATTCTCATACAACTGAAGTTAATGAAGTAGTTCTATCTTAGTGACAGTGTAATTTCAAAAATATTTTACATCTAGCAATCTTTATAAACAACAAATGATATAATTATATTAAAAAAGGTCAAGTATTGGTGGATGATGGAGCAAAAGTTTTCAAATAAGAGGCATGCAAGGGACTGAGCCAAAAGATAAATACAAAAAATCACAGAGAAGTTTGAGCAAAACATGACAGATTTATTAAAAAAAGGAGATCTGCACAGTGAACATAAATCTGGGACCAAAAAGAAAAAGCCGGGCATACACTGTGCGATTTTTTTCAATCGTTGCACGCAGCTACAGCTTTACGACGAAACCGCAGGGTTTCCCAGTGTAAGTTCACAGCTCATGATGTATGTTCTCATACTGTGGGCCCTGACGCTCTGATGCGATCTACCCCTGCTCATACTGTACGAATCCGACCTGGCCGTTCACACACAGGACGCATTTGAAAAGATCAGATTCGTATCGGATTCAGGACCACATAACCAAGGGGCCTGGGTCGGATTGGAAAAATTTGGATTTGGATCACTTCAGGCTGCAGTGTGAACGTAGCCTAAGTGCCACTATGATTCTTTGCAGCTGGGACTCTTGCTTCACTGGCCCAGCGGAGCCCACATGGCAGCCTCCCAGGAACTGGCAACTCTAAATGAAAGTAGTAGTTTAAAGTAAACCATACAAATAAAATGTGGCAAAATGAGTCAACCAAATGTCTTAACCAATGGCAAACAATATAAGTGAAAAGGAAAAAACAATATGATAAACAAATTTAGCGTGATACTATATGCTGCCATGAGAAGGACAATTTCAGCGTCCCATCCAGTGAGGACTGCTGCACGGCACATTTTGCAAGGGAAGATTGTTCTTTCCCCTCTGCTCTTCTCCCTGTAACCAACAGCAGCACCTGCACTGACCAGTCCTCTACAAGCTCCTGAACTTTACAGATGACATCACCCTCAATGAGCTCATTCATTAGGGGGGATGAGTCTTCCCACAGGTGTTAGATTGATCATTTTTGGTGCTCTGTTATTGTTTGCTGGTCTGTAATTGTAGATTTTTTAAAGAAAAAAATCCCAAATCTTATAAATTTAATAAAATTTGCCCCAATTCCATATTGTTATATATTTTCAGTATCTTCCTCTGTTAAAAAATTACTCTTTCCTGTATTCTTGTAATATTTCTATACAAGCATTTGGTTGTTCAAAATTACACATTTCCTAATTTAATTGTCAACTTTATGTCTGCAAGTCTGAGTAAAACACATTATCTTAAAGCTAATTCCTCCAATGTCTGAAGCACTATGAGGCAATAAAGCTCTATGATTCTGATTCTAAGGCGCTGCTTTAATGCTGCTAAAGGGATAAACCAGAAACCCAGAGAGCACAGAGGATGTACTCTAAGAGCTGAGGTTTGAAATTTGGGCTATGACATAGTTTTCTAAAAAGCCTGGTTTTGGTTATCTACATAAAAATCAAAAATGTCATGATTTTATCTAAATAACTGACCCACATGCAGAAGACCAAACAGAGAGACCAGGGAAAAGTTTAACAGGTTTTATTGAGAGTAGGTTGAGAGGAGTCCAGAGCTGCTCTGAACACTGTCGAACCGGGACTGAAAAGTGAAGGTGAAGATTCTGCGGTTAGTCCAGGCTCAGTGGGAAATTTGTGTCTTTGATCTGAAGAAAAGAATTAAGGCAACAGGACTCACGTTTCCAGAAAAAGGTGTCTCTTGTTGAATCCAGTCGGTGTGGGTTGTTCCAGTAATTGATTTGCTCATTGGAGGGCGGACAGGGTTTACCCAGGTTGCGGTGTTTTCTTGAGGAATGGAGGAGCTGACTGCTACTTAGTTTTCCTGCGGTACTTGAACGGTTTCTTGTGGAGATGAATCCCCTGCTCAGAGAGTCGCTCAAATAATCCTTGGGGAAAAGTAGATCCAAACTACTAGCTTGAATCCTCAGCTCAGTTTGATGCTCAGAGAATCCTTCCAGGGGGGAGAAGATCCAGAACATCCAGTTTGCAGGATGACTTCTTGGCGAGAAGCAAAGACAAAACAGCAAGGTTAAAACTCAGGTTGACAAAAACTCAGTTTGACTCAGCAAAACTCAGCTTGGCTAGAGTTTATTTTAGCAATCTAAAGAAACATTTTTCCCATGGTCATTTTCATAGTGCTTAAACTCTGAATCTGAATTAAAAATCTTTTTTTTAACTCAAAGAAGTCAGTCGTCTGCTGATATTTGGTAGATGTTCTTCTTAACGTCTCCAAACAGCACAGCTCTATGAGAGGAGCATGAGAAAAAATGTTCACTTTTACCTAAATAAACTCAATAACAACTAATCACCCTCACAAATACCACTATACTCTAAATATCTCACAAAAATAGCTTTAAACTCTCTTACATATATAACCAAACCACTTTAAATATACTATTAAACTCCTTCTCATGTGCTATCAAACTTTCTTATTTATACTATGAAAAGCTCTAAAATATTCTGTTATTTGTATTTTCTTACCTAAGTAGATTGTGGTAGTTAATTACAAAACTAGTTTTACAGGCTGTTTTTCGAATTGCTTTGGTCAACACATTGCATTTTTCACAAAATACGGGAAAGATGAGGGGGTAACATTTTCTTTTACAGTACATAAATAACCAAGTAATAACAAGGTAATAACATAGCAAGTCACACTATATTACTTGTTAAAAAGAAACAAAAATATTTGGTAATTACTGCAAAATTAATGTACAATATTTTAAAGTAATTACCAGCATGTAATTATTACAACTGTATGTAACAATGGAGACTTTTGGTGGATAATTACCATTAGGTTACCACATAAAAGTTTCTATTATTGGCCACCACCTACCAATTGTTATCAAGCAGAAATTTATTTGAAATTAAATATTTTATTCTTATGTGAAGATATTTTCTTTTTTACATTTTGCTTTGACATTTGGAGTGATTGTATTGTTAGATCAATGTTAATCGACTTTATTTTTTTATATAGCCTTAAGCAATTATGCATATTTATCAATAAAACTAGAAAACAAGGA
>NW_015151738.1:71691-86254 GCF_000732505.1 Cyprinodon variegatus
CTAATAGAGCTCCTGCTCCATACAGACTCAAATTCTGTTAATGATCATTCATCCTGGGCTTTGGGGATAAATTTTTAACCTGTATGTCAGAACAGAAACACTGCAAACATAATCTTTATATTTACTTTAAAGCTAAAAAAAAAAGCTTGGTACTTTCTTTCCCTCTCTCTGTGGAGATGTTAAAAAAATCTGCTTCCTTTAATGAAATACTAAGTTTATTGGATCCTCTCAATGTATTTAAATGAAAACTCTTTGAAACACTTTGTTAAAGATAGGCTTGGTGTATGCACGTTGAAGCTTTCTCTTTCTTTAGTTCTTTTTCCTGAAAAGAAATCACTTGGGGAAAACTCTAATAACACTTCATAACTTATATGTATTGAATAACCATGAGACATGACAACAGATTTTTATAGAAATTGTAATCTGACTCAGATCAGAGAAGTTGCTTAGGTTTTTTTACAGAAGGCAGCTGCATACCCCCGGGCTCACTTCTCAGGAAGTGGCCCCGATTACTAGTTAAAGAAGCATTTTATACATCTCCAGTCTGCCACATCATCATATTTTACATCATACACGTTTGTAGATGATCAGCCTTATTAAATTATTACAGGTACACTTTATTCTTAGCTGAAGGATACCGCTCATTCCATTCCTAAATATTTGCCACATACAGAATGAAGATTATGTGCATACTATATATCCGGACAGAAAACTGTCTTAATTAGATATCATACCGAGGAAAACATCAGTTCTGTCACGCAACAGGCAGCTAATATTAAAGACCCATGGAAATCTTATTAAAAATTATTGCCAAATCATTCTGGCTTAAACATGTATATAAATGTACTCTTTATCAGACCATATTGTCCCAAAAGTTCGAAAAATTTTATCTAAAGAAAATATATCATGTCTTAAAATCTGTTTTTTTTTTCTTTTCGTTATCTTATGCAGACCAGTTAGTTATATTTCAGCTTGTGCATCTAAATTCAGTTATAGCATCTTGATTCATATGTCACAGCTTTACCATTGAGTTCCATCCCAGTGTTCACAGGGATGGACGTCTGTGTCTTCAGCAGGCGTAGAGCTAACAGAACTGTCAGCGTTGCGAGGCAAGGGCTCAAACATGTACGGCTGTAAGCCTTCTACATTAAACCAAGCTTCTGCCGCCCTGTTGTCCTCTTCCACAACATCTTCATCCAATTACGTTCACCTTATTCACTCGTGTAAAGTCGTGCACCGCTCAGGAGAATTTGGAAATGCAACGGTTGGAACAGCCGCTTCCCTATGACTATAAAATGTAATAAACTCACTCATCATCGATGATAATTATCCTACCAACTGTGATATTCGGCCTCAGTGGGGGAGTTTTAAATGTGAACAAAAACAATAAAGCAAAGTAAATACTGGAAGAAAAAGTATATCAAATGTTAGAGTAGAAATATTTAGCATATGTCAACTAAGCCCCGCCTTCATTTCAGGGTCAGTACAAAAGTACTACGTCTCTGGCAAAGCTGTTTTTAAGATCTACCCCAAAAAACTCCCCCTAATGCCTAAAACTGTTCTTATAACAGAGATTCACCTTTATTCCTCTTTCTTTTAAAGAATATCCAATAAAATTAAGCTGCGTAAACATATTTAGATAATTCAGATAGTTTTGCAGAGTAGAATTAGACGAGGATGGTCAGAGAACATGTGAGAAAGTTTAACAGCATTTCACAGTCGTGTTTTTGTTTTGTAGGAACAACTTGGATGCAGGAAATTCTTCCCCTGACCATAAGTGGCGGGGATCCATCCTCTGTTGAGACTTTGCCCAACTGGGACCGTGTTCCCTGGCTGGAGGAGACCCGGGCCTCCAATCTAAACCTGGAGGAGAGGCCGTCTCCCCGCATGCTCACGACACACCTCCACTACAGCATGATGCCGCCGTCGTTTTTTCAAGTAAAACCAAAGGTAACCCTAACAAAGTGTGACCCTTAAGCCCCTTAAAACATATTCGGGTTCTAAAAAAAACACATTTAATTTTTTTGACAAGATAAAAACCTCCTATTTTACAAGTTTTATAATAACTTTGCCTTTTACTTTACACACCTGTTTCCTGAATGGAGATCTAAGTCTATGCTAATCCTGAACCAGCAGGTCTCTTTTCTTAGTAGTTAGTTTTCAGATTCATGCATCTTGTATTTTTTTGTCTGAACTACAGGTAAAGTGCTTCAAGTGGTTTTTTTCAGAGAATTTGAAGGTGAAGGTAAAACTAAGTGGCTTAATGTTTTGGGTAGAGCATATTTACAGTCAAGAAGGATCTTTCAACATGAAGTTAAAGAAGTGTATGTACTTTTTGTGAGGTTTTGTCTAAATAACTGCTCAGACTAGCAAATGGAAAATTAGCACATTTTATTTGTTGGTGAATTTTTCTTTGTTTGGTTATTTTTTAGTTACAAAATACAAATTTTCCGTGAAAAAATAAACAAAAAAGTAAGAAGCTCACATGCCCAAATCTAAATTTACAGTACGGTACTTCAAAATGTGCTTTTGATATTAAAGAAAATACTAAAAGACCTACACCCAAGATACATATCCCTTCAGTTAAATATGACTGGCTAAGATATGTTCAAACATTTTATTTTAAAGAGAAATAATGAATGATAATTTAAGTTTCACCAGAGCTACAGAGAGGACTCCTGGTGGATATTGTGATTCTCTTCTCAGTTATATATCCTATTATCACTGTTTTAGTTGGTTGCCCCCAATTTATTTGCTAACCAGCAGGCTTTGCTATAAACATCTTTAAGTTTGCAGGAAAATAAAACATTATAAACAAAACGCAAACTTTAAAGGTATAGTGGAGGATGTACTTTTTCTGGGTGGAGCACCAAAAATAAGCAGTCCACCTAATTGTCAATCATTCTGGTGATGTGTTTACGTAAGGCCGTCCTACGTGCTCCTCCCTATTTTCACTGGTGAGTCTGACATAGTGGAAAAAATGCAAATCTTGTTTTGGAAAGTAAGCTTGTATGAGCGATGCAAACAGCAACTTTGAAATAGAGCGTGCTTGAGGAGAAATGGGCTCTTTCATGCTCTCTCACACGTTTAATAGGCTTTCCCTGAGAAGCAAGTGTGGCTATAGGGTTTTAAGTGGAGAGGGTGGGTCTTTTCAAAAATTTCCAAAAATCTACCTTAAGTAGTGTCAGTCGGAACATATTTTCCAATTGCGGAGCAAAGCTAGTGTTTTTAAATGTAATGTCATACTGTCTTTGCAGGTGATCTACGTCATGAGGAACCCCAAAGATGTGTTTACCTCTTCCTATCACTATTACAACATCACCTCTTTCTTGGTGAAACCAGGTCCTAAGAGCGAGTTTCTCCAAAAGTTTCTGGATGGAAAAGGTATCTAGCATGCTCTGTTTATCTCTTAAGGCCAGAACACACCGGTTGCATATGACAGAGGTCTTCAACAGGGGTCCGCGACCCCTAGAGGGTCTGTGGAGGTACTGCATGGGGGTCTCAAAAGTTTTGGTTGATTATACTTTTTTTTTTTTATATTCCCCCCTGCAATTTTTTCCACTAATTGAAATGTCTTTAAATCCACATTAACAAGAATTCAACACACTGTAGTAAACAGATAAGTGGAGGCAGAAGATGTCTTTCAGTCATCAATGCACACATTCAGCGACACACAGGAGCTCTTTCAAGCTGGGCACCGTTTCATTCACAACACCCATCAACCAGGAATCAGAATCAGAAATATTTTAATAATCCCAGGGAGAAATTACTTTCATTACATTACTCCATCTGTAATAGAGTAACTATAGGACCAGTTTAATTTAACACAATTTCATACAATATATATACAAATAGGGGGTCCCTGCTCCATCTCCCCATCAGTTTGGGGGTCGTTGGCCTGGAAAACGTTGAAGATCTTTGGCGTACGACTTTTTAATCTCCCATTCAATTTTTTTCCACCTCAAACTGACTGCATAGAGAGGGTGAGCAGATCTGCACAGATTTTTTTTTCACTCCTGTCTACATGCTATACACAAATTCTACAAAGCAAAGCCCCACTGTGCAGCATCTCAAACCAGATCAGTTAGAGAATGTTTATATGTCTATATTAAAAACACAATAAGATCTGCGTCTAAAGAAAGAAAAACAACAATAAATGAGGCAGAGAGAGGTGACTCTCAGAAAGAGATCTGTTGAGTGTTTTAAAGTTTTTCTTTCTTTTTTCTCATGAAAAGGTGAGAGAGATACTCCGCGCTTAAGCACTTTGTCATACCTTCGTTTTTGTTTGGGTTTTTTTTGTGAGGCTCAAACAGGATATATCCATTTTTTTAACTCCTCGTGAAGTTATTTTTTTAGATTGATAAACTGCGCTTTTTTGTCCCTTGTTGTTTTTGTAAGGCTCAAAGAGGATCACTACTTTTTACTCCTATCGTGGCTAAAATATTAGTTTTTTAATGTTTCATTCATTGTTTTTGCACGAGTCTGTCCCGCTTGCTATATATGCTCCTGCTGCACTACTAAAAGTGAAATTTCCCTGTGCAATTGTTAGATTTTAGTTAGCATTTTCCCACAAAGCGGATGTGTTTTACTTTATAACCTCTTCCTATCAGACCCATGTAATTACAACTGAATTGCTGTGTAGTCTGACTAAAATGGACCTGGGGTCTATCTCAGTCTGACCTATGCAAGCCCATTGCGTAAAATCGTGTTAACTGTGATCATCCCCATTGGCTTTTAATAAGAGCTAAACGCCACAACCTCATCTGACATGAATTTCCGTCGGATCGCAAACAATATCGGATTCAGTGTGTTCTGGGCTTTATAGAATTCAACAACAGGCTTTAAATCTCAGCTGTATTTTAAATACTAAAGTAAAAATATTGGTAATGAGAAAAAAAAGTCAAACTGTTCTTTTTTTCAGTTATATTTGGTTCCTGGTTTGATCATGTTAAAGGCTGGCTGAACGCTGAAGAGAAGCAGCATATCATGTACATCTCCTACGAGGAGATGATAAAGGTGATTGCTAAATGTTTTTGAATTTTTTCATTCATACAGAAGTCAGAAAACATACAGTGAAACTCTCAGCGAGCATGAGCTGAGTTCTAACAATGCACTGCGTTGTGCTTTCCTGTGCAGCAGGACCTGAATGACTCTGTGAGCCGAATCGCACGGTTCCTGGGAATAAATTTGAATCCTGAAGTAATTAAGAAGATAGCTGACAAGTGTTTATTTGAAAACATGAAAAACAACCCCATGTCCAACTACTCAGTGGTGCCTCAGGAGTTCATGGACCAAACAAAGTGCCAGTTCCTTCGTAAAGGTAGGTTTTAGTAACCGATTATTGGGAATCAAAAGCTTTTTGGGTTTAGAATAACATTTTTCTTCCACTCCAGTAAACTCACTTTTTATTATTTTTACAATAAACCAGTACTAACATACATCAGCAGTTAATGATGATGCATTTTTTTTTTTTTTTTGTATTTATTAAGGACATATATTGTACTCATACCGACCAGAGGAGTATAGTTGTGTCAGTCACACCTAGTCCAGGACCAAGTGGGGTTTATTTAGTTGTTCAGTGCAAGACGGATTATAACGTTTCTCAGGAAACTGCTCCATTTCTTCTATGCAAAAGACAATCACAGGCTTTAAGCTGCAGACGTCAACCTTTGGTCGCTTTAACCTTTAGACAGCCCTCTGTGCCTCTGCTCTGATGGCGCTTAAAACCACAGCTGTTTCCTTCAGAAAGATGCTGTGTATCTTATCTAGATTATCTTTTATTAGGACAGATCCAATCGCTATTGCAATGTTTCAAATTTGTACTAAATTGACGTGCTGCATTTCATGTGTGTCCATCACTGCACCTGCAGGATAAGGGTAGAGGTGGACAGGATCGGCATCCTGCTTTAGAACATTAAATTTAAAACATGTTCTAACCATAAAATGTTTAAATAAAATCCAAACATGACAAACAACCAAAAGTCTGTATGTAAGAGCAATTGAGACTGCAGCATGTATGGAAAGAGAATAATAGCCACACATTAATTCACATCAACATTTCCAGAGTAACTTGAGTAATTTGCATGCATCGAATTCATAAAAATATCTTTATCCTTAAGAAATTAGCAATTAAATAATATTTTTAAGTTAATATACAATTTTTACTTCATGGCCTTGTGCTAATAAATTCATTTTACCTTCCTGCAATGGAAATCATTCTTTATGATTTGAATTGTTGAGGTGACCCAGAGCTAACTTTAATCATGTACTTCTTTATAAAAATATACATTTAAAAAATGTTTATGCATGATTTAACCAAATATTTGATTTTATTTAATTAAGATAAAAATTCTTGGAATATTTTTGGGAAAAAAAATCAAAGGTCACAGGAAGGAGCCCATATCCAGATCTCTTCTGCTGGGTCCAGCCCAGGGTTATAGTCGGTGTATTTCAGCATAGTGAGCCACAATGCTTAGCTTTGTTCCAGCTAGAATAAAATTCAGGCCACTATGTTCTTTTTTTATACGTAATTGACCCTTTGACATACTTCTGGGCTTCCTTCCCCAAGGCTCTCTCCAGCACCTTTCAGCACAAACACTGGGTACACAGAAAGTTTTCAAAGTTATGCTGAATTCAGGCCGCTTCACTGACTTTTAATGAGCGTTTTTAATGAGCGTAATGAGATTTTTTAAATAAATGCACCTCCTTATTTTCACATATGTGAGAAAAAAAACTGGTGTCAAAAGTACACACATTTGTTACTTCAGTAGAAGTATAGATACTGCAGTTTAAAAACACTCTGGTAAAAGTTGAAGTATCAACTTTGACCTCTTTACTCAATTAAAAGTGAAAAAGTAAATTGGAGACTGTAAACAGCACTACAAGGATTCCAGAGATAATAGGTGTGTGAATTATTTGATCAAGGAGTTGAGTCCATTGGGGGCCCCAAAAATCTAATTTTACTTAGGGGCCTCATGGAGGCTTAGGCCAGCCCTAAATAGAGCTTTATGAATTTTATGGGTTTTAAAGGGATTTTTTTTTTTATTTGTTTCAGAAATTATATAAATATCCACTTTAAGTGTATTAACACAAAACAGACTGGTTACACTTGTTTGCTTAAATTTAATTATAATGTTGATGTAAAGAAAGTAGTGAAAATTTGAGTAAACCTCAGAAACACTTTCTTTTTTCTGTGATTTTTTTTTTATCAGTGTTCAAATATTTTCTCAAAAGGATTTGATACATTTAGATGCTCTTTTAAGATAAAATGTGTTGCATAAACATTCCTCTTAATAAGGAATTCCCGTTTGTTTCATTTCAGGGGTTGTTGGAGACTGGAAGAATCTGCTCACTCCAGAAGAGGCAAAGCATTTTGATGCAGTGTTCAAAGAAAAAATGAAAGACGTGAAATATAAATTTGCTTGGGATTAAATGCTGATAGTTATTTTTAGCTTTGCATACATCTTATGATCTTCTTAGAGCAATAACTAAAATATATCGTGAAAAAAACCCAAAGACTAAAATTCAGACCTCCTTTTTTGACTTTGTTCAGTTACAAACAAAATACAGAACCTCAGTGCTTTGATCCATTAAGTCTTTTTACTTGAATCTAGGAAAAAAAAAAACTTTTACCTCAACCGTGTTTAGTTAAAACAAGTATTCCAAATATCTACCTTTTGTCTCCAGTGACGAGACTGAAATAAATCAATGTAAGCTATTACAATACATTCTTCGCTTTAGATACATTCTAACCTTATGAAAGCTGTTCTACCATAAACTGTCTGTAGTTTATATTATGACTTTCTAATTAAATGTAAATGATTATTTAACTAATATAACTGTTTATAGCACATTTTCAACAGTTTATAGGTTCAGTAGCCATATTGGTTGTTGGTTTGACTTTCCAGCTGGTTATTCCAGTGTGTTTTCCACTTGTTTATGCTACTTGTAACTCACATAATCTAAGTTTGGGGCACAAATGGACACATTAAGCCGGACATACACAGTTGCACAGTTGCATGCAGCTACAGCTCACACTGTACGACAAAGCTGCAGGGTTTTGTCGTACAGTGTGAGTTCACAGCTCACTATCCATGTTCTCACACTGTGCGACCCGACGCTTTGATGCAATGTATCTGCTCACGTTGTACGTCTAAAAACCACGTCGGACTCCAACGCAGTGAGATGGCGCTACTCTGACTCGTCTATCTAGAAGCCAAACAAGCAGAAGAGGAATATGAAGTTCACTAGAGTGAAACGCACTGCCTTGGCGATTGTGTGCCCTAAACAAAAAGGCGACAACATTTTTTGACAAAAACATGGCGGAGCAAACGTAGCTACTACGCTCTGTCAATTTTACTGAAAGAGCTCCATTTTAATTACACCCCATCCATTGTTTATATTAATCCTTGGTTTTAAAAAATGGCGCACCCCAGCACCGAATTGAGAAGGACGACCACACAGACAGCTGGAAAGGCATACCAACTACCAATCACAGCTGCTTTTTGTCTGTGCACTTCCGCTTGAGGTCTGCCTGGGTTTGCGACCGTCCGACGTTGCAGAACCTCTGTGCGGGGGGCATGGTCGAGCACAGAGAAAGATTTGACGGTTGAAGAGGCTATGCTTCAGAAGTATCAATTTAATTCAGTTTATTTCTATAGCGCCACAACATATGTCATCTCAAGGCACTTTAAAGTTAAACCAGATCATCCAGTCAAATTGATTCAAAGTTTTTTATCTAAGGAAAACCAGTTGATTGCATCGACTCATTGACTCAAATGCAATCCCTCAAACTAAGCATGCTTGTAGCGACAGTGGAGAGGAAAAACTCCCTTTTAACAGGAAGAAACCTCCAGCAGAACCAGGCTCAGTGTGAGCGGCCATCTGCCGAGGCCGACTGGGGTTCAAGGAGACAGAAGCAGAGATACAAAAAGCAACTGTAAAAGGCGTCGGCAGACGAGCTCCGAGCCAGCTACAGTAACATAGGATGAAGAGAGCACATCCAGCCAGTTACAGTCAGAGAAACAGGACTACAGTTATACAGAAGTACAAATTGGCCTTTAAGAACCAAAGCCAGTAAAACCGCATTATAGAAGTCTTGGTGATGGTTGTCGTGTGATGCTTGAAGATAGATTGTTTTTCACACTTGAGAGGCACGCATTTGACTGTGCCCCTATTTATTTATTTTTTTGAGGCGGAAAAATGTCAGGGCCGAAAATCGTTCCCAGTCCGAGTCTGCATAAGGGTCTCTAAAGTATTTACTTTTCCAACCAGAACTAAGATATAACAGAAGTGAATTTTTGGCAAAGTGAAGCAATCCTCTGAGTGGCAGAATAGTTATAGATGGCATTTTTGCATGAGAATCAAATTGTGTTGTACTTTTATAGTTTTTTTCTTGACAGACTCTGTCACTGGGCCAGAGCATAAGTGTGACAGAGCTCAGTTAGATGAGAAAGGTGAGATTTCAATCTTCACACATATATTTAAGGACATGTGAGTGGGATGTCTTCAGTGTTTATTTTTACAGCTGGTCTTTGGAGGACAAAGAAGACATAGCTAACCTTTATTCTCTTGATTCTTGTGGGACAATATAAAACAGCTATAGTACAGTTTAAATGACAGCTTCTGACGTTAGGATGTACATGGTGTGTCAGTTATCACCTGATGAGAAGGATTTTCTTTGCTGCTCTGCAAAATAGTTGAGACAAACTAGCTTACAGTATTTGAAGTCCACAACCTAAACTAAACAGAAACATCAGGAGACAAGTCTTGAGCAGCAATGACCTTTTAACAAACCTTTAGTTATTACTGCTTTCCTGTTACTAAGCACTTTACATACAGCAGTAAAATGAGGAAGTGATGTAACATACAGAACTAAACAGTTTTCGTATGATTTCCTGCTGTCAAAATCTTAATGTGCACACAGTGTCGAGAGATAACCGCATAGTTTCATGTTTATTTTATTCTGTTTCACTGTAGTTATTTTTTTTAATGCTTGGCTTTAGATTTTGGATTTTTTTTTTTTGTAAATTTTTTTAGTAACTTATAAACATGTTTGGTTACTCTTTTAATTTCTAAATCTTTCTCTTTTCATTATGGTTGATTCATTATGGTTGATTCTGTAGAAAATAAAAGCTGTTGAACTGCATCTGTGCGAATTGACTCTGTGTCAAATTAACCGAGTTTCAATAGACTTTGGTTTTATTCACTTTGTTGACTTTTATTTTGAATTTCTTTGTATTAACTAATGATTACCATGCAGCAACATCGAGAGGCAATAAGATTGTTACGCTGACCCCTTTCTTAATTAGTTCAGCTGTACTTTTTTGTCTTTTTATCATAAGTTGTTTTAATGTTAGTTCTCGTATAAAAAATTTTTTTTTAAATAATGAACTGAGTATGGCTTTCTGTGAAACAAATTAGACTGCAGCTGACCCCCACCTATCTGGGACACGAACTGTTCAGACTTTTCCCTTGATAGATTTCTAAAATGTTATGTCAATTTGCACCAAATCAAATTCTAATGCAAAACACTTTCTTTCTGTTAATGCTTGTTCTGATTTATATTTTCTGTTAAATGGTGGACAAGATCTTGGTTTCTACTGTTGGGGCTGCATGTCAGATGATTGAAAATAATGTATAATGTACTTAACATATATATCCCTTTTTGTGCACTGATCAAGCAGCAAAAGCAATCCAGATGACATTTTTATAGAGCAGAAAGATTAAGGTTGAACCTTCCAATAGTTTGTTTGCACAGAAAAGTGCCAGACAATGTCTAAAGTCAACATTCTCTCTTTGAACATCATGTATTCAATGTCCACCCTGGGGCATCATCATATGATCAATTGAGTGAATATTAAATGGAATAACTTTCCTTACCCAATAGGACCAACATAAAGATGTTATTAAAGGCTGGAACAGAGCGGATCTGATTTTACGTCTGATTCGACAGAAAATCGTGTCAGACGAGGTTGTGGTGTTTAAGCTAATTGAAAGTCAACGAAGATAATCACACCCAACACAATTTTACGCAAGGGTGCTTGCGTAACTCCGATTTAGATAAACCCCAGCAGGGGCGCATCAACCACGTTGGAATGCGGTTGCATTTGTTACCCCCCAAAAAAGCCTTGCAACCCTGGCTGCTATTCCAAAAATCGAGAATCAGGCCATAGCAATTTGTACATTTCTGAGTGGAAAGTTCTGATGTCCAACAGAATTTAATGCAATACGGGGTAGCGCAATGGCGGCCAAGGTACTGCTTTGTTTAAGCTTGGTTTATACTTCGAAGCGTCGCACAGGGCACAAGGGTACATGTGCCAAAGAAGGCAATCATGCTGTCCCGGGCCACCCGTGCGCAGACCGCGAGCACAGCTTCTGCACTAGGTCGCGGACCTCCGATTTTTTTGTAACCTGGCACAGACTGCCCCCCCAGCCTTGTTCCAAATCTGAGGATATAAGGTTGTTCTCCATGGACAACTTTGCCTGAACTGATTTGAAATGGTGCAAAAGCTTAAATGAAATGATATTACTGTTCATTCAATGACTGAAAGCAGCATACAGGGGCGAGTTTATTGGCCAATAAACTTTTTGTGGTACAAAAAATAATTTTAGTCACATACGATACTATACAGTGCATTCAGCTTTTATTTAGTGAAACTATTTTTTTTAATATGTTATAAAAAAAAGAAAGATCTGTACGGGCTTCACAGGGGGGCTGTTTCCCCTGTGCAGCAAGTAAATCTACCGTTTTATTCTACAAACCGGATTCCAAAAAAGTTGGGACACTAAACAAATTGTGAATAAAAACTGAATGCAATGATGTGAAGATGGCAAATATCTATATTTTATTCGTAATAGAACATAGATGACAGCTCAAAAGTTTAATCTGAGTAAATGTAAAAAGAAAAAAATATGTTGATTCAAAATTTCAGTGTCTACAGATCCCAAAAAAGTTGGGATAAGTAGCAATAAGTGGCTGGGAAAAGGATATTGAGCATATAACGAACAGCTGGAAGACCAACTGACATTAATTAGGTCAATTGAAAACAGGATTGGGTATAAAAAGAGCCTCTCAGAGTGTCAGTGTCTCTCTGAAACCAAGATGGTAAGAGGATCACCTATTCCACCATTGTTGCACAGATAGTGCAGCATTACCAGAATGGTGTTTCCCAGCGTAACACAGCAAAGACTTTTACGTTATCATCATCAACCGTGCATAACATCATCAAAAGATTCAAAAATCTGAAACAATCGCTGTGCGTAAGGGTCAAGGCCGTAAAACTCTACTGGATGCTCGTGATCTCCGGGCCCTTTAACGTCACTGCACCTCAAACAGGAATGCTACTGTCAAGGAAATAACAGAATGGGCTCATGAATACTTCCAGAAAAGCATTGTCAGTGAACACAATCCGCCGTGCCTTCTGCCGTTGCCAGCTGAAACTCTACAGTGCAAAGAGGAAGCCATTTCTAAGCAAGCTCCACAAGCTCAGCCGTTTGCACTGGGCCAGGGATCATTTAAAATGGAGTGAGGCAAAATGGAAGACTGTTCTGTGGTCAGATGAGTCACAATTTGAAGTTCTTTATGGAACACTGGGACGCCGTGTCATCCGGACCAGAGAGGACAAGGATAACCCAAGCTGTTATCAACGATCCGTTCAGAAACCTGCATCACTGATGGTATGGGGTTTCATGAGTGCTTGTTGCCTGGGCAGCTTGCACGTCTGGAAAGTCACCATAAATGCAGAGACCAAAGTTCAGGTTCTAGAACAACATATGCTTCCATCTAGATGTCACCTGTTTCAGGGAAGACCCTCCAATTTTCAACAAGATAATGCCAGACCACATTCTGCAGCAATCACAACTTCATGCCTAAGTGGGGGGAGGATCCGGGTACTGAAATGGCCAGCCTGCAGTCCAGATCTTTCACCTATAGAGAACATTTAGCACATCATAAAGAGTAAGGTGCGACAAAGAAGGCCCAAGACGATTTAACAGTTAGAGGCCTGTATTAGACACGAATGGGAGAGCATTCATATTTCTAAACTTCAGAAACTGGTCTCCTCTGTCCCCAGACGTCTGTTGAGTGTTGTTAGAAGAAGGAGGGATGCCACACAATGGTTGAATTTGTTGACGCCATGAAATTTGGAAATAACATATTTTTCCCTTAAAATGATACATTCTCTCAGTTTAAACTTTTGATCTGCGATTTGTGTTCTATTCTGAATAAAATATTTGTTTTTAACACTTCCACATCATTGCATTCAGTTTTTATTCACAATTTGTTTAGTGTCCCAACCTTTTTGGAATCTGGTTTGTACCGTATATCTTTGAGTAGCGCAATAATTAGCAATTCTTTAATAGACAATACTGTGCCTCTGCCAATTTGCAAGTGGGATATCAACTGCTTCTGCTTTTTTTTTTTTTTGCCTTTCCGCTTTTTATGTTGATCACTGTCACTGTGGTTTTTGAGAGTACTGCACCTACAGTACATCCACCTATACAAATATAAAGAGACAACACTTCTATAGGCCGACAGAACGCGAGCACAGACTGGCGCAACAACCCAACGTTCAAACATATTTTGGCCTTTAGAACTCAAGTGGCACGAGGAGGAGCAGACAGAAGGAAGCACTACGAAAGGAAAGAGATAAAATAACTATAATATATTATAATAAAGAGGAAATAATTAAATTTTGGTGCTAATAATAGTTTTACAGTCGAGTCTGAGACAGTAAAAAAGCCTTCATGTTTATACATGTAATTCTGGAGTCTGAAATTAGGTCTGTGTAAGGCAGAAAAGCTAAAATTATTAAAATTTTGTTGAGAAAAACAAAGTTAGTTTAACTCTTACAGACACGAAAGTAATTAGGATTCTGGTGAGAGAAAAGACTAAATTGGAAGTAGAAGAGCAGCAAGAATTGGTCAGTGTATGATGACTAGTGGAAAAAAGTATTCAACTATTTACTCCAGTTAAATAGATGGCGATTGATTTTATCTTTGCAAAGAGAATAAGTAATCAGCCCTGTTCTGATCTGGGAGCCGTCGTTCCCCCTTACTTATATTGATGGAAAGCTAACAGTAACACGTTATGAATAAACCTTGAGAAAGAATCTGGTTTGTTATGAGAAGAAGGTATGTCTTGTCTACAAACACCCTCACACAGGGGGATTGTGTGGCCTTGCATGTGAAAAAGGCTGAGTGAAAAAGTTTATAGTGACTAAATGGCATAAATTAATATATGAACTAAGAGAGACTACATTTTCCGACCTCATGACCAAGATGATGGTTCTGATTGGTCCCTTAAAATATTCCATCCAATCAGTTCAGAATTCCAAACCAGTACTATGCAATCTAAACCTGACAAGAAACAGAGAAAGTGGGAGGAAAGAAAACACTCACATCTGCAGGGAGAGGCTTTATGGCATCATCAGCTGTGTTTGTGCTTGTACAGGCTTGTATAGGTCATATACTTAGGATTCTAGGGCACACACAGACAACTTTATAGCAATGATGCGTTTGTTTTGCTTCTTTCTATGCCCTGCAGCTCTTGATCCCACTCCCT
>NW_015151738.1:86439-88399 GCF_000732505.1 Cyprinodon variegatus
CCCCATGTTTCACAATAGGATGGTGTTTTTGGGATGGTACTCATCATTCTTCTTCCTCCAAACACATAATTGATGGAATTCTGACCGAAAAGTTCTATTTTGGTTTCATCTGACCACATGGCTTTCACCCATGGCTCCTCTGGATCATCCAAATGCTCATTGGAAAACTTAAGCAGACATGAGATCTTACATGGAGCCTCAGTCTGAGGGAGAAAGCAATTTTCGCGAAGCCCATTCAAGCCTTGTGGAGGTGTACAATTTTGTCTTTGGTGTCTTTGGGCACATCTGTGGTCTTGGCCATGTTAGTTGGATTCTTACCAATTGTATGGGCTGGACAGGCATCTTTATGCAGCTAACGACCTGAAACAGGTTAATTTATGGATGATAATAAATGGAGTGGAGGTGGACATTTTGAAGGCAGACTAACAGATTTTTGAGGGTCAGAATTCTAGATGATAGAGAGGTGTTCAAATACTTATTTGCAGCTGTGTCATCTCAGGCGTAACTTTCTGAAGGACTGGGGTGGATATGTCCCCACAAATAGTTACGGCTATTTTTCCCCTTTCCGCTTATTTACTTTAGCCAAAGGTAACAGAGGTTGGGTGCAGCTAACTNTACTTAGGATTCTAGGGCACACACAGACAACTTTATAGCAATGATGCGTTTGTTTTGCTTCTTTCTATGCCCTGCAGCTCTTGATCCCACTCCCTGATGGATTTGGTTTCTATATATAATAATATTATTATTACATTTGGTCTAAAAGCGCCTTTCAGAACACTGTACACATCAAGCAGCATAAATACAATAAAACAATAAAAACATACATTAAAGGCAACCATTAATGAATTGATGAGTTCTGAGTTTAGATACAATCTGGGAGAGGTTGCCAGTAATGCGGATGTGTCAAAGACATTCTTGAGTTTCTGCTTCTGCGAAAGGTGGGAGGAAAAGTACTTTTTAACTTAAAAATTCTGTTATTTTTATTATATTTAACTTTCTACCTAAGGTTTTTTTGTGTACTTGTTTTGATGCAACACCCATCGTACTTCTTTCAGCTTGGCTTGGTAGTAGTTGGCAAAACATGATCTAATAATAATATAACTGTATTGTTTTATTTAGTTAAGGGATAATTGTACTGTGTGTAAAATATAAAGTTAACCTGACGATTAGTTTTCAAAATCAAGTTAACTGTTTTAAAATGAGCATGAACTGTTCGGACCAAACCATATTTCACATATTTGGATAATAAATGTAATCTATTTGTCTGATTTACTACCTTCAGGTTAAATATCTCCCTGAAATAAACAGCTCTTACAGTGAGGAAAATGCATTTTTTAACTCCCTGCTATCATTATTCTCTCACCTAGAAATCATGGAGGGGTCTGAAATTGTCATCGTAGGTGTAGGTCTCGTGTGAGAAACACAATCTAAAATAATCCAGAAATGATAATAAATAATTTTTTAACTATTAATTATATGATACAGCTACAAATAAGTATTTAAACACCTGAGAAAATCAATGTTAATATTTGGTGCAGTAGCCTTTTTTGCCATTACAGAGGTCAAACTTTTCCTGTAGTTTTTCAGCAGGTTTGCACACACTGCAGGAGGGATTTTGGCCCACTCCTCCACACAGATCCTGTCTAGATCAGTCAGGTTTCTGGGCTGTCACTGAGAAACATGGAGTTTGAGTCCCTCCATAGATTCTCTACAGGATTTAGTTCTGGAGACTGGTTAAGCCACGCTAGGACCTTGATATGCTTATTCCAGAGCCACACCTTGGTTATCCTGGCTGTGTGCTTCGGGTTGTTGTCATGTTGGAAGACCCAGCCTCGAACCATGTTCAATGCCCTAACTGAGGGAAGGAGGTTGTTCCCCAAAGTCTTGTAATGCATGGCCCCGGTCATCCTCTCCTTAATACAGTGCAGTCGCCCATTCCCATGTGCTGAAAAACTGTCCC
>NW_015151738.1:90972-96743 GCF_000732505.1 Cyprinodon variegatus
CTGTAAGTTAGATGTCTGGTCGGCTGCAGGAATGTATGGCATAACTTCAATCAGTTAAGCCTCTATGATCTGCAACTTCCACAAAAACCCTGTTAAAATGAGTATTGGGTGCTTATAAGTGTCTTTTCTGTTAAAAATGCTTGCAAAAAGAGTAATTGTAATTGATTTTAAGCTTTAAAACAGAAAAGTCAACATGTCTGTAGTCACAAAGTTGTTCTTTACTGACAATGTTCTTAATATGAAAACAAGAAGCAGCATGTAGAAGGTTGGGAAATGTTTGGTAGAATCTCAGCAATGGAGAAGGCATTTTTAAGGCATAGCTCATTTTGCTTAATGTTTACATGATCTAAAAGTTTAACACCCGGCCTAGTTCTGACATAGAAATAGATAAATAAAAAAAGAACAACCCTACAAATAACAGCCTACTCGGTAAGGCCACAAATGTAAATGTGTCACTTAACATGAGGTTTTTTTGTAAATAGACATTGATTCCTGTTTTTGCATTTACTGTAACAACTACCTCAAACAACTTTTTGTTTTTTTTAGGAATAATTTTCTGAGTGTATAAAACTAAAGTGACTCCCAAAGAGCTTGTGGCTTTGTTTGATCGTTGGTTTTAGAAAGTGAGCAAGTGGAAGATTGAAGAAGTTCACAGCTTCCATACTTAGAAATATCCATCAGGCAAAAAAAAAAAAAAAAAAAAAAAAAAATGGAGGGCCAGTTTTAACCCCCATGATCCTGCCTCCTAGGAGGAGCCAGTTTAAAGTTCTGCAGTTCTCCTGGTACCATGTCTTATCTCTGTTCCTCGCAACCACTGAGCCCATCTGTATCCATCTGAACATGTCTGTTTGAGCTTGCTGCAGGACTCTTAGAACTCTGAACCTGCCTGAACACTCTGTGGGTCCCGGAACCCTGGATTTGTCTGTTCCTGTTTGGATCGGAACCCCTGGTCGGGCTACGGACTCCTGGATCTCAGAACAGTCCTGCTCTGAACAGCACCTGGATCGGTCTCCTACCTGCTCACTGGGGTTGCTGCATCGGAGACACTCTGGACGGCTCAGTGCCGCATCTTGTTGGCCGACCAGCCGGTGATCCTGATCCGAATGGATGAACTAAACCCAGGTAAGTGACTCATACGGATAATCATCTTCTGTCAGATTATCGCGGTCACTTAACTGTGTTTCTCCCTCCAGAGTGTCAGTGAACGCCGATGCTCTGCCTTCCCCCGCAGCCGTTGCAGGTCTGCTGATCCACTGAATCCTGCATTCCGTTTTTGTTGTTTTTTTGTCATTAAATGTTTTGAAACTTCCCACTGTCTGTCTCGCCTGAATACTGGGTCCATCTGTCCCTTTTTTATGATACCAAGAGGAAAATCTGAGGATTTTGCACACTGACACAAAAAAGGTGTAATGGGTTATCTAAGGAAAGCTATTTTATCTGAAAGTATGAACAAAGTCTCACTTTTATGGTGAAAGCATGAAGGTCGGACCACTCACACATAATAGTTGGAGCAATTTTTTCAGATGCAGCGGGGTGAATTTTGCTTTATTTCTGGTTAACGTCCAGGTTTTGACACAGAAATCTACTAGGAACACATCAAAGTTTCTAAAAGACACAGAAAGCTTTGTAATACCTAAGTGAAATTTGTCTAACAGGAGCAATAAATTCCTTGTAAAGCACCAACTTTGATCATTAAATTTAAATTTATTTCTGCATCTTTAGGTCTGAATGTTAAAATGAGTTTAGATTTCAATATAAGGAATTTCTCCACACACCCCTTAAACCCTGAAGAAAGGACAGTAAAAAAGAAATAAATGTATTACAGTCTCTGGTTCACCTCGACAAAGGTTACAGGTAACATTCTAGTCTTTAAACATTGTAAGTTTTTTTTACAAGGATAATCATTTAGCAAAATCTTCAAATTAAGCTCCCTCATTTTATTTGAAATAGAAAATTTAACGTGAATAATGCGTCCTCTTTCCAATGTATATTAATAAAGAGTTCATTCCAGGAAAACTTTCCTTTTGGTTGTATAGAATTTTGAGCTGTGTAGTACCTTTCAAATGTACTGGTTTGAGCATTTTCTGTATTGGTTATGTTAATTCCTTCAATCTTTAAGAAAAGCTTCTTTGTTATTTGATATTTTAGGAGGGGAATCGCTTTCATAAAATCTTTATAAGCATTTTGTTTTAGAAAATCTGCATAGTTACAGTTTACATTTTATCAGAAGGAGGCTGCTCAATGGTGCAGTGTGTAGCACTGCTGCATTGCAGCAACAAGGTCATTCTGCATGGAGTTTGCATGTTCTCCCTGAGGATCCGTGAGTTCTCTCCGGGTACTCCGGCTTCCTCCCACATACATGACTGTTAGGTTAATTGTCTTCTCTAAAATTCTCCTTAGATGTGAGTGTGTGCGTGAATGGTTGTTTGTCCTGTTTGTCTGTGATGGACGGGCGACCTGTCCAGGATGTCCCGCCTCTCGCCCGTAGACAGCTGGAGATAGGAACCAGCGCCCCTCATGAACCCGCTTGGGATAAGTGTGACAGAAAATGGATGAATGGATTTTATCAGAAGGCTTCGCTCTTTTGCAAATTCAATTAAAATATGTTCATATCGTGAAATAGAAATTAAAAGTTGCAGTAACTCATAGTTTCTTTTTTATCCAGTTGTTGGTATTTGATAGCTATAGGCAGGGAGGATCTTCAGTAGCGGTCCGTCTTGCAGTGGATCTGGAGAAGCCTGTGACTGGAGACACTCTGCTGTCTCCAGTCACAGGCATGTTCTAGAGAGGATGCTCACTGTTAACCATAATGTTCTTCACTTTATGAATAATTATTATTATTGAAGTAATATACAGAGGTTCTACAGGAGTTCTTAGAACAGAGTCAGATTCGCTTGTTGACTTTATGTAATTCATTTTTTCCGATGCTGTTACCACCAACAGATGATGGCAGATGAAAAAAGTCATGTTTGTGACAATAAGGCGAAGATACAACCTATTAAAAATGTCAACCCACTTAACATATTTCACAGGTTCTGTGTTGTATTGAAGGTGGGTTATGATGACTTAACAACCACCACAAATTTGTTATTTTCAAAGATTGGGCAGCAAAAATAAAAACTCACCCACTGCAGGCGGTCTCCCTTTTTTCCTCCAAGCTTGGGTGCTTGAGGGTTCTGTGCAGCAGACCAAGATGTCTGATGTATTTCAAGGGATCTACTAAAACCACGCCTCAAATTTGGGGGTCACTGCCTTGAGTGCCTCAATCACCACGGGCACCACTGATGCCTTGTCCTTCCAGGTTTTCTTCAGCTCTTCTCTGAGTCCCTGGTATTTCTGTAGTTTTTCATGTTCTGTTTTCCTGATGTTGCAATCACTTGGCATTGCAGTCGACCAAAACAGCTTTCCTTGCTTTTTGTCCACCACCACAATGGTTGGTATATATATATATATGTGTGTGTGTGTGTGTGTGTGTGTGTGTATATACATATATATGTATATATCAATATATATATAGAGAGATTTGCTAAAGGATTATTTAGCAAATCAATTAATGTGTTGATTATTTTTTTGACTGTTCGATTAATAACTGATAGCAAAAGGCTCCTTAGCGAAGACTTTCTGTGAAATTAAACCAAGTTAAACTAAAACTTTTCCACTTGAGGAGTTCTGGGTAGAACATATTGAGAGAGGAAAAAGATTTTTATCCTAATGCAAATGTTTACTTAAATTGTTTCAAAGTATTTGTATAATCACTGGGTTACTCTCTCAGCTGAAGGCATGTTTTAGAGTCTTTATATTCCAGTTAACGATGAATCGATTACTAAATTAGTTAATGATTATTTCAATAATCGATTAAACACAATTAGTCTGATTGTTTCAGCATCTTAGATAGATAGATAGATAGATAGATAGATAGATAGATAGATAGATAGATAGATAGATAGATAGATAGATGTGCATGTGCCTTGTATATTGATGTTCTAAAACATCAACAACTCTACGGTCTAACTTCTCTGTCTGTGCATGTAAAATCTGATGATAAAGTAAAGTATCAGTATTAGCAGACCAAAGCTGCTCTCTGTGGGACCTAGCCCGAGACAAACCATTTCTTTTTAATTATGCTCTTTGTTTCTTTTTAGTTTACCCATGTGTGGAGAAAATCGCTCTGTTGAAAAACTGTCATCAGCGCTCATGTTATATAGGCACTAAAGCTGCCGTAATGACTGGTTTTACATGAAGCCTAAAATTATGGTTTTAAAATTTTAGAGGAAACGCAGAACATTTAGCCAGTTTCTTCAGTTGACTTCAAGGAAAAACAACGAAGCAAGGGTTTTGCTACATAGAAGCAGACATTTATCTTAATACCTGAAATGTTTGAAATTTGCTGAATGCAGATGTTACACTACACTGACACCTGCTGGTCAGTTTGTAGCATTACAACAACAAATCTCCATCGTATCGGTTTAATATTAGTACTACTACCAATAATAGTAATAATAATAAGAATGATGATAATAATAATAATAATAATAATAATAATAATAATAATAATATAAACTAGCTAATATTAAATTCATCATTCATTTGAACCAAAGAATGTGGTTCAAGGAATTTATTTGGCAACAAAAATTTAATAATATTACTACTCTTACTACATATAATGTTTAGATTATCAGCGGATGACGCTATAATTTATATAAATGTTAAAATATCACTATAAGTCAAGCCATGCTGCGTTCAAGTTATCCAAGAAAAAAAAAATTCACGACCTGCTAAAACCTTTGAGACTGTCACCACAGCTTTAAGTCTAACTGCTGATGTTTACCACGCAAATCCAGAAAGAAAGGATTTTAGTGCACAAATAAAAACATAAAATACATTACATAATACATAGGACAATGTATCACCCGCTTCTCTTTGAAACAGTTCGGATTTACTTTATTTTAGCAGAACGTGAACGCATCGTCGTGTTAGCTTCATATATGGCTGTGATGCTAACGTTGCTGCCATAAAATGGAGAAAATACAAACAGTTTGATCTTTTCAAAGTCCCGGGGCTGTGTCGGAGCTCCTGTATCCACCTTTAAACAAATAGCAAATGGAAATAAATGAGGAAAAATCGTCGCCTAACATTTGTTACTTCCTGCTAGCTTCAGCTAGCCACAATGAACATGCTGCTACCTGGTTATCTCAGAAAATAAAGTCATGCAAACAAACAAGAAAACAGCATCGCAAGGATGCTGCAACTGTGCGAGCAGGTAGCAAAATATTGTTTCAACAAATTGTTAGAATAGCTTCGTTTTTAAATGATAGCATATATTTTGATTATCTGCCTCATTATTTAAACTTTAATTCAATCATCTCTGCAGAAATCAGGTCTCAGCTGTTACTTTTTAATGATATTGCCATATATATATATATATATATATATATATATATATATAGTTCTGAAGCTTTTTCATGTCTCATCAGTACAGTACTTTCTCTTGCATTTAGCTCCAGAGTTTTACTGAAGAGAGAACTATGGTAGACTGAGAGTTCACCAGCAAATTGACAAGTGCAAGGTATGTGACTGACTTCCTCTTAATTCAATTCAGTTTATTTACCGGTATATAGCCCTATTTCACTGCACATGTCATCTCAAGGCACTTTACAGTTCAACCAGGTCATACTGTCACATTGATTCAAAGTTTTCTATCTAAGGAAAACCAGTTGATTGCTTTGACTCATTGACTCAAATGCAATCCCTCACACTAAGCATGCTTGTAG
>NW_015151738.1:98392-100978 GCF_000732505.1 Cyprinodon variegatus
CAACACTATAGACATCCCACAAACTATGTGCACAACTCCCCCTATATTGTCCATGGTCTCTCCCAGAACCTATAAATGGTGTCTGGATCCACGGGGGAGAATTTGTCTGGTGAGAGATGAGGCCTCATGAGGCATTGAACCATTTGGCCAAATTGCTTCACCGATCCCCACAGTTCATGAGGCTCTATGTGAACATGTCACCACCTACTGGTTGAGTGCTGAACTACAGTTCGTAATAAAATATGGTATTTCTTTTCTTTCCTTTTTTCAATTAAGGTGCAGTTTTTCCTGCCATTTTAGTGAAATAAGTTAAGACAGAGAAAGTGTTTGTGCAAATTGGGCAATGATGAGTATAAGGAAAGGTGTTCGTCATTTTTATTCAAACATAGTTTTTCCACATTTTTTGGTTTTTAATCGGGTTGGAAGTTGTGTTCAGACAATCTTTTGGCTAAAGCGACCTAATTTGGCAGCTTTTATACCCAATCTACTGTATATTTTTACAAGGGCAAACCAATGCAAAGGCTCATTAGCCAAAATAACCAAGAATAATCACAATATTCAATAAATATTTTAAAAACCTTGTGTGCAAACTGTTCTTTATGTGAAAATCTATGCTTAAATTGCAATGCTAAATAAAGTGTCCTAGTGATAACCAAGCTGATTTTTAATAAAGTGCAAAGGCCCCTTTAAAGTGCTACAAGCTATTTACATAAAAAGCCATTTTCATAAAAATAGTCCCAGTAATGAATAAGTCTTCATTATGCTGTCATTTTTCTATGTTTGAAACATTATTTTATAATTTGAAATCCAAAATATTTTAAATAAATATATCTGTTGGTTTGAGGAGTTTTATCTAATGTATTTTCAATTCTCAATGCAAAATGTCTGGAGTAGCATTACTTAAGATATTTTCTGGATGGAAAGCAAAACATCTTCAAACTTGAAAGACAAAGTCCAGTGGTTTTGGGAATATTTGTAAATTGTTAGATTAACATTTAAACAGAAAATTCATTCAATGAGGATCAACAAAGGGGGAACAGATTATTTCAGGTGGCTAAAATATATGATTTTCGTCCATAACTGTGGCAAATAATGATCAAATATCACCAAATCCACAGGGTTTGTTGTTAAAGTTAAAGACTTGCAGGTTAATTAATTTCTTTCCATGTTATAGAGGGGGAACAGATTGATTCAGGCAGCTGAAACATCCATTCTCTCCTCTCCTCCTCCCATATCTTTGGGAAATAAAGAGCAACAGTTTCCAAATTCTCTAAAATTGTTTATGTGTGATAGCATGTCGTATACTAAAAATGTTTTAATGCAGTAATCTGTCATATTTTACATTAGAANAAAATTGTTTATGTGTGATAGCATGTCGTATACTAAAAATGTTTTAATGCAGTAATCTGTCATATTTTACATTAGAACGGGATTTACCAGAAAGTTTACACACTCATCTTTCAGGAAGTCTTAATTGTTGTGTCTTGCTTACAGCCAGTTTCCATCCTGTTATATCAGCAATGAAGGTGGGTCTGGATTGGGACCCTGGTCCGCTAATCTGTGACCTCTGCAATAGTAGGACAGATTTTAACCCTGTGTTTTGTAGATGTAGTTTTATATATTTATACCAGTTTTGTTACCTGTAAAGTAATACTTTGAGTGATTTAACGTTCCTCAATCAACTCACGTTTTGAACTTACACATTTTAGATTTATTTTTATCCCTTTATAGGGCACTCAGTGAAATACTTTGAAAATCAAAATTTCCAGCCAATAGTGTTATTGGGCTCCAGGACAAGGCCTTATTACCTCTCTTACATTAAAAAATATGCATATTTTGATGGCAAAAATTCATGTCAGTGTAATAACTAGAAACGCCAATCTGCCCGAATACCGTAAATCCTCTAATATTGGCCTGTATTCCATTAGCGGCCGGGTCTCTAATTATGGCCGGACTCGTATACAGGCCGGGGCTATAATTAGAACAAACGATGTTCCTGGGCAGTCCTCAACAACTTGTGATAGTAACATACAAGTTCCCCAGGGGGGCAATGTTTGCTAACGCATCCAAGCCATTAGCATGGGAAGACCCATCCTTACACAGAGATCGTAGGGACCTTACACACTCGTTCTGATCTCAAAGACACATGTGATTACCGGCAAGTCTGGTAACCATGCAGCGGCAAAATGAAAGAATTTATTTGGCCTTTGTTGTTCTGAATTTCCCTTGAAATATATGATACTGGTAGCCTACTTCCACTTAGCCTGTCTCAAAGAAAATTTTGCTGTGATGGCAGAACAGTTTCCATACATTTTTTTTTTTTTACTTTGTTCCGCAAGTCAGTTTAGGCCAAGATTTAATTCTGTGTCTTTTTTTTCTCATGCTCTTTTTTGAGCACGGAGCCCCTAAAGCCGCGGTTCTCAAAGTGTGTGGCGCGACCCACTGGTGGGGAATTGAGACGTGACAGGTGGGGCGCGCCAAGTTCCGGTGTGTGTGTGTCGTGTGACTATAAATGTAGAACGTGTGAGAGCAAACTGTCCTTATAGCTGTATGTTGCCGCTTTTTAGACCAATCAAACCGACAAAG
>NW_015151738.1:101779-104504 GCF_000732505.1 Cyprinodon variegatus
TATACTTATATGTGTTTGTGATTGGCTAAATCATTTTCTCTCCCTACATGTCCAAGACTGCAGCGGTTCTGGATTGGAGTTTGTAATATGTCAGTACGTTCTATTGTTATTGAAAAGGTGTCTGTTGTAGTAGTGTTATTGTTTTATTGCCCAGCAACTAGCCGTGTGTTGATGTTCTCTATGAAGAGTTAAAAGGGGCAAAAATAAATAAATGTTTCAGTATACAGATAAGCATGAATGCACCCTGAAATTGCAAATAAATTTAGCTTGAAAGACATATATTAAATAAATAACTATATATATATATATATATAATAAAAATATACCTTTGAATAATGGAAATGGACAACTAACGGATTAAATGTGCCATTAAAATTTTTGTATACCTTTAGAATTTGACATTAAATAATTGAAAGACATTTTTTAAATAAATGGATCATTTTCAATATACCTATATTTATTTTATGTATTGCATGGTTTAATTTGAAGTGGGTGGGATCAGGGTCCAGGCAGTTTCTATAGAGACCCTGAGGACTGATTAGATGCTTCGCACTGAGCAACTGAAGACAAATTCTCTTTTGTTTATTTTGATAAGCTTCATATTTTAGCTGGAAACTAGAAATAACATCAATACAATAGTTTCATTTCCTCCTCTGCCTCATCACCCCTGCCCTCAGAGGTCAACATAGCTCACCTTATTAATAAGGATTTGCTTTTAATGCTGTCTGTGAAAAGAAATGAAACTTTGAATTGAATTTGTCACTACTGAAATATTTTTCGGCTACACCCAACCGCTTCTGGTAGCTCTCGGTTTGCACACCGTGCCTGAGGCCAGGCCCTTTCCTGGAAAGAGAGACTGTGTCTGTAGCTGAGAAGCAGCAACAGACAGAGCGAGGATTTTAGTTTCACTTTCATTTCTCCCTCAGCTGGCTGCCTGGATCACAGTGAGAGAAGGGAGGGGAGGAGCGGGGGAGGTATATAAACCAAAGCAGGAAGTTGGCAGCTCAGTGTTTGACATGGTTAAAGAGGTGCACCGTAGATGTGGTTTGTTTTGAAGAAGAAGGTGAGACAAATATTTTTATTATATACAGGTGTTGCTTAGAGCCAGGCTTGCTGCTGTGGGGTTAAAACCTGTTTCAATATAAAGTGGATTTTGAGGATTTTCTCTTAGAGTTTAAAGCTGCTGGGTAACATCATTTAAAGCGTTCACTCTTTATTGTTGTTTGTTGTTCTACTGTCAATCTTTATCCTAAGCAGTTAGGGTAAAATGACTCACATTTTCTGAGAATATTTATCCACAGTTAATTGCAAACAAAAGGTTGGCTTACAGCAGGTTGGGTGTGTTTTGTTCTGTCATATTTTATATTCCTCTTCTATCTCCCTGTAAAACTGGTTTTACCGATACAATACCAGTTTTGTAGCTTTGAGTATTAACCTGTAGTTACAATATTAGCTTCAATCATAAACACTTTTATTACACATTCTGTTGCGGTCAGTGGTGTCAAAAGCACACATTTGTTACTTAAGTAGAAGTATAGATACTGCAGTTTAAAAACAGTGGTAAAAGTTGAAGAATCAACTTGACCTTTTTACTCAAGTAAAAGTGGAAAAGTATGTGCTACAAAAAATATGTAAAGTATAAAAGTATAAAGTAACCTTTAAAAGAAAGTACAGATACTTGTGTGAAAATGTAATGAGTAGAAGTCAGAAGTAGGAGGAAAAATAAGTAATGGAGTAAAGTATAGATACATAAAAAGTGTACTTAAGTACAGTAACAAAGTATTTGTACTTTTTTACTTGACACCTCAGAGCGTGGTGTTAGAAAAGCCTTGATTAAAGTTTTCCTAATCAAACAGAGAATATTAATCCACAACAGTATGTATGAGAACAGGTCATAAATAAATTTAAAAGATGTTTGCTCTTTTTTCGGGCTTTGTTGGGTTTGTTTTTCTTGTTTTTTTTTTTGTTTGTTTTTTTGTTTGTCTCAGAAGTTTTCCTCTGACTAATAAAGCCAGACCGGTTGATCCTAAATGCAAAGCTAAATAAGCCGCTCAGTTGATGTTCTTTAGCAACATACGTTCCTTAAACCTGCGACAGCCGGTGTATGGGTCATCATCTCTGTTGCCACAGCAGCGTACATTTGTTTTCCTTTCATTGGAAAAGCAGACTGGATCCCCTCTGATGAAATCCTAATCATTACTGACAGCCTTTTGTTTTATTCAGCTAATTCAGTCTGACTCTGGTTGCATTGTACACTAGTTTAATTAGACTTGCTTTGAAATGTTACCAAACATTTAAAACAATATATATTTGTCTAATTCTATGGTATATAGGGACATTTCTTTTCCTTGTTTGCCAGTGATACATGTATACAATTGCTGGGTCTCAAAGTTCACATGTTTTTAATGCTCTTGTCATATAATGTTTAAATTTGTCACACATCTAATGTAGCTGTCTTAGTTTTTAGTGCTATGGGAGACGATCCCAAAAGGAAAATAACAACCCAGCATCGCCTTTAATATCAGATACATAAGGCAGGAAATAGAGACACAGAAGTTACTCATTAATTATTTTATTTTATTTTTATTACTCAGTCAATAACTAACTTTGAGTTGTTTTATTTCGATAAACAAAGTAGTCTGATTCTTGTAGAAAGGTCATTATTCGGCCGTGAATAATGACCTGTGTTGCGTTGAGGGAAGTGTGGGTTTATACAGTAGTACAG
>NW_015151738.1:104514-106517 GCF_000732505.1 Cyprinodon variegatus
TTTACGTCAGGTTATTTAATGGATTGTTTACTGACCTTGTCTCTCTTCATTCGTGTAATGTCGTCTTCTGGGACTTCTCTAGAAATTAAGAACTTCTCCAAATCGTCCTCCATGGTTGTAGCTGACACATGGGCGTTTTATCCTTTTCGCTTTGCGCCTCCGCTGTTGGGGCCAATACTAAAATAGAAATGAATAAACTTCTCCGATTGATGATCTGTTTGCGCCTCCATTGTTTTGTGTCTGTTTACTTCTTCTTCTTCTTCTTCTTCTTCTATTTAATGGCGGTTGGCAAACAACTATGTGGTGCAATACCGCCACTAACCAGCAAGGAGTGTGGATCAGGACATCTGTTTTACTTTGCGAGATCTCGCAAAACGTTTGCAAGATCTCGCAATACTTTTGCGAGATCTCGCAAAACGTTTGCAAGATCTCGCAATACTTTTGCGAGATCTCGCAAAAGTTTTTTTTTTCCTCCATGTCCCTTTAGGGGCTCTGTACTTTTTCAATAAATGAACCTAGTATTTTATAGGTTCAAAGAGGCACAAGATCTTGTTTTTATTCATTCCACTGGTAGCCTGTTTTGATCAAATAGAAATAGAGGCCTGCCTCTAATTCTGGCCTCCTTCCCCTAATGATCTGGACCAAGATGTACCTGAGTGAAATAAAGGTCCCGTCCTATATTAGAGGATTTAAGGTATATTAAGAAAAATAACAAAAGTGTTTCTTTAAGAAATTCATGAAAAACACTCTGAGAAAGAAAGAATCGCTTTTCTTTTTTTTGCTACAACATAACCTTAGAGGCATTATTGCTGATACTGGCACTTAGATTTCTTAGTTTATAAACCTAAATATAATAAACTAGGCTTATTAACTTTTTAACTTTACTTTTTAACTTTTCAATTAGCTTTTTACCTTTTTATTGACTTAACTTTTTTTTTTTCCAACTTCACTTACAGTATGGAATATACCAATCAAGGGCTCATGTAATTGGTCAAAGGCCAAAATAAGATGTACAGCCATGTAGCAGAATCTTTGCTTCTAGACCTCACTGAGGGGCGAGGGGGGGCTCCATTTGTAAGGGGTATGCAATGGATCAAAATTGACTTAAAAATCCATTAAGTTTTTTAAATTAGTGCCCTGACACAACACGTGTCTTCTAAAGACGCTTTACAGAGACAGTTCAATCAAACTAAGGAAGCCCAGCTGATTTCTAGTCATTGACTCGCAGGGACGAGCATGTCGCTGTTGAATGCAGCAACCTCCCACTCCAAACATGTATGTAGCAATAGCAGAGAGAAGAAACTTCCCTTTTAAAAAGATGAAACCTGTAGTGCAATAGTAGCTGAACCATAAATACTTCCTATGTTAGGAAAGGTAACAGTAAACTATAGGTATCTTTATCTGGGAAAGAGTCAGTAAAGTGGTTGAGCTTTGAGACTGTTTTAAAGTAAAACACATTAGTTATTGAATACATACAGATGTCATGCTAAAAACTGAGTCCATAACTATTTCTAACAGAGAATCAGGAAAGCACTAAAAAACAGGCCTAACTCTCCCATCTGTATAAAGAGAAAAACAGAATATATGACTATAAGGCACATCGCACTAAAAGGCGCAGTCTCAGTTATGTGTGCCATTACTGTATTTAACACACACATAAGATGCACCGGACTATAGGGCGCGTTTTTTATATACAGGTACATGTCCTCTACTACGTTTAAATACCTCTACTGCGTATTTAAAAATAGAGCGGGAGCAAAACTGAGTATGATTGTGCTTTATTCATGAATTTATTACAAAGTATTAATCGAACCCATCAAAGTCATCATCCTTAGATTGTACCAGTTAGTTCTGACGCGCGGCTGAAGCAGCTTTGCTGCTCTGCTGCTCTGCCTGCACGGTGCAAAAGTGTGTCTGACGCGCGTTGGGCGGAGCTTCACTATCCTTTCTTTGCCTTGCAGCTATATTTGCTGTCCAGCAGCAAAACATCAATTTTTCCATCT
>NW_015151738.1:110263-121042 GCF_000732505.1 Cyprinodon variegatus
TCTTTAGAGTTAATCAATCTGATTTCAAATAGCCAGCTTCTTCAACCGAGGATCAGAACACCAAGGTCCCCGCCCTCGACTGCCACCCATCACACATTGCACCCGACCCCTTTGGCCCCCTCCTGCAGGTGGTGAGCCTATTGGAAGGGGACCCATGTTTCTTTTCTGGGCTTTGCCCGGCTGGGCTCCATGGGTAAAAGCCCAGCCACTAGGCACTTGCCAGCGTGCCCCACCTCAAGGCCAGGCTTCAGAGTGGGGCCGGGTTGACCCGCGTCCAGGAGAAGGAACAATATGTCTTTCTATTGTATTCATCATAAGGGGTCTTTGGGCTGTTCTTTGTATGTGCACTGAGAATAGCCGAGACGATCCTCGGTGTTCCTCTCCCCTCCATTTAAGACATTTCATCCCAGTGCTGCGTTGCTCGAGCCCATAACATCATCAATGACCCCTCACACCCCCACCATGGACTGTTCTCCCTGCTGCCCTCTGGGAAGAGGCTTCGAAGCATCCGATGCAGGTCCAGCAGATTCCCCACTGCCATTAGACTGCTGAATGTGGTATAAAATGGAGTTTTATTTAAATAAAATGTAAAAAGCGTCCTAAAAAAAGCACACCTCTCCCAAATTGTAGGTGACTGCAGACAGGAGGCCTCTGATTGGTCAAATCTACATCCGCTCTACACTATGTATATTTCCTGTGTGGTACCTTATCAGCTTGTTTTGTTTGTATGACCACCATTGTGGAAAACGACTCATGAAGATGGACCAGCTAGAAAAGCGATGTGCGCCAGAATGCTGGGGTCCTTTTTCCACATGGATCCCCGCTCTTTTTCACCCTCATGTCCCTCCGTTGTTGCACAAACTTGCCCACACTTCCTCACTGCCTCGGTCGTACCTAGACCCACAGCTAGTTCCTGATTGTCCCGAATATCATAGCACAGACAACACTTCAAAATTTGGCATAAATCAAAAATATCTGCGACAAGCTCACTGCGACACACTGCTGATGGATGGATGGATGGATGGATGGATGGATGGATGGATGGATGGATGGATGGATGGATGGATGGATGGATGGATGGATGGATGGATGGATGGATGGATGGATGGATGGATGGATGGATGGATGGATGGATGGAAATCAATCAATTAAATTGCGAGAAGATCAGTTCTTTTTTTAGTTTCATTTATATAATCCCTGGCAGATTTTATTTATCCTTTAACTGATTTGTCTTTTTTCCCTTTGCAGTGAGATGGATGTTGTTCTGGAAAACGTAGTTGCTTTGGTGAAGCAGCACCAGAATGGGATTCCACTGAAAAAGCTTTCCCAGTTCTACAACCAGACATATCACACTAACCTAACTATACGTGACTTAAACTTCAACTCCATGCAGAGCATGATTGCCTCTCTGGAGGAGCTGGTTATGGAGGGACAGGTGGTGTTTCATAAGGAACATCGTCGCCAAGGCCAGGAGGCTGCCGCAGATGGACACAGGCCAGCTCCATCTCAAGCTGAGACATCAACAAAGGCTCAACCAAAGCAGACTCAGGCTGCAGTTATCCTGGAAAATGTGGTTGATTTAGTAAAGGAACACCCAGAGGGGATTCCCCTGAAGAAATTGGAAATATTCTACGACCTGTCGTATAAGCAGAACTTCTCCCTATCTGATTTGGGTTTCAAAAATATTTCATGTTTGGTAGAATCACTGAAAGAGGATCTAGTTGTGAAGCAGAAGAGAGTTTTCCATAAGATATACCTCCCTGGAGGTCAACCCTTGGCTGAAACATCAGCAAATATCAGAGAGGCAAGTCGACCCACGACACCACAGAGAGCAGAATGTCTTCAGGAGAGCCGGAACGGTAACCAACCAGCAGCTCAGGTAGCTGCGTCACAGTTGGACCATAACCTTATCGGTTCGCCTTTGATGGCCTCAGTTCGTTACATTCCTGGGAACCCACCGCTCACCGCATCCCAGCCAGCTATACAGCTCAGCCAAGACCAGCTGCTACAGAGAGTGATGGAGGTATGTATAAAGTATATATCAGGGGTAACCAATTAAAAAACAGCGGAGTCCAATAAAGAAAATCTTCAACCAATAAAGGTCCGAAGACATTTTTAATTTTAATCTGTTACTTTAAACAGAATTTAACCCTGAAATAAAACAAGGTTTTCATGCATCCATGTTATACATTGACGTTTTAAATAAAAAAAATTATTAAAAAAATAGAAAATTATTCCATTTTAAAAGCTAAAGTGTTTTTTTAAGTAGAGAACAACAATCATTTAGTTTGGTATATAGACAATTTCCTTATTCGCATACTTTATAAAACAACTGAACTTACCGTTTGTTATTATTTTTTCTTTTCTACGCTTAATGAGAGCAGTGCGACAAAGCCATTCTAAAGCACATATCAAGGTGCTCATTTTGAGCCTGGATCCATATTTATTGTTGATTCTGTTCATGGTGGAGAATCCTGCTTCACAGCAGCAGGTTGAGCCAAGCATACTTTAAATGTGCAGGGTCACCTTTGAGCACGCCATTTCACTTTTCTGTCACCAGTTCACCGCAGTTCTTCCAGCAGTCCACACTTTCTCTGCTCTCTTTTTCGTATCATCTTTTCCTTCTTTCCCATCGCCTGGGTTTCCAAAGGTTTTCCTACTGCGTCTAAAAGTAGCAGCAGCAGCAAACCAGACTGACAGCAGCTCATTGGCTAATTTGTATCTTGTGTAGCCTGGTCTCTGCGCTCCGGACGGCTTTACCATATTACCAGGAGAAGAGGCGCAAGTGAAGTTAGACACTGTAGACGGACAACATGCTGTAATTTATAAATGTTTTAAATCAGGTTGGGTCCGGATTAGCCATAAGGGGGGTCACCTAATCCCTGACCTCTGGTATATATATTTTTATTTTATTGATAAAGTACACCTAAAGAGCTGAAGTAGGAAATTTTGTTTCTTACTTTCATAAAATGTGACATAAACAAAAATGTATTGAGAATTACTTTAAAACTGCTTTCATATTGCAGATGTAAATGAGCACTTTTTTTTAAGGCTCAATCCATTTAATTATTGTTGTGAAAGGATTTGGTAAGATCATCTTGACATATCTTTGGTCAATTATGAGATTGACAGGTTACTGGAACTTTACAGGCATTGAAACATTGCTGACGTTTTAAGTACTTCTGCTTTATCCCTAATTATTATAGCTTAAAATCTGTAAAAATGCTTTCATAGCAGATGGTTAACGTCGTACTGAAATTATAATATGTATACGGGCCGTTGGTCCTTACTCTTCTGCTCTCTTAATATCAGGTCTTCTAGCGGATTGAGGATCTATGTCTGGATATCGTGTTTTTAATATGTCTATCTACTTATAGTTTTTTTAAAGGGTGAAGTTAATAGCAATTATTTTAATGTCAGTTTAATTAATACAGATATGGGCTGCTGATTGTTTTATTGGGAAGATTCTCCAGGCTAATATTGCTTTATCATTGTCTATTGACATGATAAAGATGACACAAAGACAACATAGTTAATTCAAGAGGCTGATATACTCATAGAAAATTTGTGTAGCCGCCTAATTTTCAGCTTAGCAAAGACACATTTCAGTGTGCCGGTCCAGTACGCTGAAGTATGGCAGCAAGAACCCTAAGGTAACAGGCCAGAAAAATCGTATATGGCGTTCCCCAAGGGTCCATCTTAGAGCCCCTCTTATTTAATATCTACATGCTCCCCATAACTCAAAAGGTAATAAACAACAACGTAAGTTACCATAACTATGCAGACGACACATCAGGTGACACTGAATGGGACAAAACTTTCTTCCGCTGAATCAAAATGAAACTGAAGTAATAGTTTTAGACCAAAGGAAGAGCATTTAAAAGTAAACGCACAGATTCAGTAAATACAGCCAGAAACCACAAATTAGGCTGTAAATCTAGGTGCAGCAGTGGACTCAGATCTGAACCTTCAGAGGCTCATAAAGACAGTAACTAGCTTGGCCTACTATCCCCTCCAGGATAAAAGGAAAAAATTCTCAGTAGGATCTTGAAAAAGTAAAACATGTGCTGATCTTTTTTAATTAATGAATTACAGCAACAATGTCTTCACAGGTCTGCCTTAAATTTGATCAGACAGCTGCAGTTGATAGAGAATGCTGCTACCAGCATCCTCACTAAAGCTGAAAAGTAGAGCGCATCAGCTCAGTTCTAAAGTCATTGCACTCAGTCATCGTATTTCAGAGAGTTGCTTCTGTTAGTCTATAAATCACTGAATAGCTTAGCTCCAAAATACATCACAGAACTGTTGTCAGTATATCATCCAGACCAGGTTTTTAGCTAGAAATGTGTTATAAAAATTGTACTCCCTGTTTTTCCCCTAGAAACGTCACTCAAATGTTCAACATTTCAAAAACAGCAGATGCTGGAGTAGGAAAAATTTTACTTTTGCTGCTCAACCCGTCACATAAACCAATCAGAGAAGCTGATCTGCAAGTTGCAGGGAGATAAATACAGCAATGCCCAAATGAAACAGATAAATAACTCCTCAATTCACTTCAAATGTCAAAATCTGCTGGAAAAATATGGTCGCTTTTTTATTCCTGTGCCTGCAGTTTGTACCACATACCTCAAAAACACTAATATCTACTTTCAGTCGCCACGAACAGTAGCGGAAACCCCCAAGAGGGGACCAGGCCTGAGGCAGCTGCTGCCGGGGATTCCCAGTAGCAGTGCAACGCCGGTATGTGGGGGGTCTGAGAATTTCTTGCATAATAATGTATTAAAACTTTTTACCCACTGATCACAGCAAATATAGCAAAGCAACTCTGCCATTGAACACAGGAGCAGCAGAAGCATCAGACACATCTGGATACACTTTAGTTGACGCGCTTGAGGAGCATCAAGGATGCTCTTGAGTTAGTCTGACCTTAATGTGTACAAGCATCAAAAAGGAAGAGGCAGATGCTTTTTTTCTGCTTGTATCACGGTGTTAACTTCGTACTATGCTTTCTGATTGTTGAATTAACCAATTAAACACAATATTGTAAAAAAAAAAAAGGATCTCATGTCTTATGAAATTTACACCTCTAGTCAAGCACACATACTTCCGTAATCTGGACAAAAATAGTGTTGGAACAAAGACAAAAAGTTAGCTGCCACAAAATGCAGAAAATAGCATTTCAGAGACTCTAATTTCATACATTTTCTGGAGGAGGATACCCTCAGACCCCCCTACGCCAAATAAAGCTTAAAGATGTGATACTCAAAGGTGTACAACCTATAAAATATAATTAGCTAAAAGCCTGATCCAGAGCTCTCAGTGTACTGAAGCAAGTCTACTCTGCAAACCCAGAACCACACATGGAGAAGAAGCTTTGGGTTGTTATGCTCTTTGCGCTTTAGGTTCTTATGCTAAAATTAAAAATGTTTGTTTAGAGCGGCCTTTGACTATGCTATCTAATTACTATTAGTTCATTTCCAGGTCTAAGCTGTGTTCTATTTTTTTTTTTTTTTTAATAATTTTTTATGTTATGTCTTATTTTGATTATTCCCCTTTAGTCTCTTTAATTATTTGTTTCTCCTTTACGCCACTACTGTGTACTCTTCTTTTTCTTTCTTTTTTCGGTCATGTACAACCCTTATATTTTTCTTCCCACTGAATGCGATAAATAAATAGTAAATATAAATAAGCTTGCCTAAATACTAAAACATACAATTTCATTGATAATTTCTGTTTCATTTTTTTGCATAATGACAAGCCTTCTTACTGTTCAGTGAGTTTTCCTGTTATAGGATCATTTCCAACCTTGATCCATTCAGTCCTTTTAAACTAAAACCTTGATATTATTACCTAAACATAGATTTACGTGATGTTGGCCAAGTAGTTTATTACTGTATCCTTGTCCTTCCTTGGTAACTTCAATATGTGATGAATGGTGTGCATTGTTTTGTTTCCTATTTTGAAGAGTAGGAAGGTGGAGCAGACCTACGTGCCGCCATTTTAAACCCCAGGAAAACAGAAAGTCATAAGTTAATATTTATAAGTTCCCGAATAAATTGAAAGTAGAAGCATAGATGAAATTTGCTGGTAAATTAAAGGAAAATATCTGGGATTCCAATTATGTATAGTTCTTAAAAACAAATATGTCTCAACATAGAAGTTTTTTCCCCTATTGGGTTTACTGTAGAATATCCTTATAATGATAGATGGGACTCTTAATTCACCTAGAGACTGTGTTTTTGTAAATGTATGGGGTACTTTATCTGAATAAGCGTTGTACTGATGTGTTTCAGGTAATAAAGGCATTTCAGCCACTAGTTCCCACAATGGAGCAGCTCCAAATGGGATACTCTCAGTTATATGGTGAACCACTTCCATTCCAGCAGTACATGTCCCTGTATGACAGGGAAGTGCAGAAGCTACCGGCTGCAGCTGAATCAGCAGCAAAACCCAAAACTAACGCATGGCAGACAACCCAAGGTAACCAACACATTTTTTTAAATCATAATCCATATTTCTGTTACCTCTAACTAAAAGATAAATGGTTGCTTTCTTTCTTTCTTACAGCAGCACAAAATATTACAAAGAATGCTGAAGAAGAGATTGGACTTGCAGAAGACTTCCCAGAGCTGGGAGCAAGCACTGGAGAGACCAAAGAAAAGAAAACCAAAGCAAAAGAAGCCAGTCAGAAAGAGGCCGGCGCACCTGTCTTCAGGGAACGGTTTCATGCCCAGCAGAGGGAGGTCCATGGGGGCAACATGAGGGCCGTGGAAGCCATGGAGATGGATGAGGGTGAAAGGGCCAAAGGGAGGAACAGAGCCATGGATCCGGAATGGATCAACAGCATGACGGAAAGCGTGATACGAGAAATCGCCTCTGAGGGGGAGCTTGTCACAAAGGAGAAGGTGAAGTGGAACAAGATAAAAGAAATCCCTTTGGTGGAAGGAAAGACAATGATTAGGATTTGTTTGTTTCTATTATTTAAATCAGACGTTTGCTATAAACTGAAGAGAAGAAATAAAACTATTTATTTATTTGCTCTTTCTTCTAGGTGATATCCAGAGTTTGTCAAATGAATCCTTCTTTAGACCCTAGAAAGCTACACCCAAAGGCCGTTCCAGCTCTACATAATCTTCTGTACCTCACAAGAGAGATCAACATGTTCATAGAGGTGGGTAGATAGGTGTCCTAAATGTTCCAGTGTTATGCTGCCGTGCTGAGATTTTTCTTGCTTTTAACTTAAGGCTAGTGAGGCGGTGACGTCCATCTGCACCCTGTACGAGCTTGGTCAGTCGCTAGCAGGTATGAAGGACAAGAAGCGCTTTGAGGAGCTGAACATGGGGCCCCTCTGCAAGCTTCCTCTTGTGCATCGCATGTTCAAGATTGACAGTGACACCAGAGATGACGACATCTATGAGATCGAGACCGTAGACATCTTAAAGGTAAGGCTCAGAAAACCCGAATTAAAGGTAACATCAGATATGCCTGACGTCGCTGCTTCTTCTTCTTTTTCAGCAAATTAACGTTTTTAGGAAGAGGCATTCAAAGCAGAGGTTAGACCTGGCTGAGTTTTTGCAGCACCTGGCTGATCATTACAACTGTGAATCTCCATACGAGCTGGGGATCCGGATAAACGGCTTTGGTTTGCCCATTTCGGTAAGACACCCGACGTTCTTCAGTAAGGATAAATAAACGGTTGACTAATCGCCGTCTTCATCTGACAGGATGTGGGTTTTCTGGGTTTTTTTAATAAAACCTTTTCTTTGGTAGACCTTGTTATCAGCTTGGACTAAAGATTTTAAAACCAGTCAGAGAAAAATATTTTATTGGATTAGAAAAGATTTTTTGAAAAAAGTTTAGTCAATAGATAAAAATGTTTATATTTAAATCCCAAGTGCAGTAAGTGTATATATGTATATATATATATATATGTGTGTGTGTGTGTGTGTCTGCATTTGTGTGACCATTTTTTTCTACAATCTTTTTGTTGTTGTAACACCAGAATTTCCCAATTGTGGTACAATAAAGGGATTTTCTATTTTATTGTATAATATATATATACCCCATGCACCTTGTCCTCCTTTTAGCACCTTCATTTTGACTATTGAGCAGATGTGACATGTAAATATCTCCACTTAAGAGATCAATACAGTCTATCAGTTCAATTCAATTTTAAGAAATTGAAGCAGGAAGAAAATGGAAGCAGAATAAAGTGTAACAGATTACTAAAAACTAAAAACATTCCTGTATCATATACTTGATCCGGTCTAATTCAAAACTTTTTTTCTGTGTCCTCTAAAGAGCCTGATTAAGGTGAGCCGATGCGAGCAAGGCATTTTGGAGCGAGCCAGAGAGGTGATCCAGAGAGAGCTTGAGGAAGAAACTATGGATCGACTGAAAAAAGTCAAGAAGAGCATTTTAGAACCAATGCAAGGCGCAGGTTCTTTCTCCTCTGTAGGAAACTCTGATCTCAGGAAAAAGTACGCCTCCATGCCAGCAGCGGATGTGGTACTGGAGGTCCTGTCAAACGCCACGGAAGTGTTTAGCGGAAGGATGTCAAAGGTGGGTGCCAGAGGAACATGTATTGAGAGAATTGCATAAAGTTAGAGTTATATGCATCATGGTGGCATAACTCGGCGTTACGGATTGGGGAAAGAGCGTTCTATTGGAAGGAGATGATTGACAAAGAAATACAAATAATTGGTGACCTCTATAAAGATGAGGTGCTTATGTCTTTTGAGTATTTGATACTAAATTATAGTCTGGAAAAATTGGTAACTTTTGGAGGTATTTGCAGTTGAGGAACTCTACTACCAAAAAAAATATTACACAGGAGGTAAATCCAGTTATGGACTTCTGTAAATTGTCCATTGGGGAACAAAGGGCAGCATTGTTATACAAATAGTTTAATAATTTAAAAAAGGGAATATGCAAGAACCTAAGAAAAACCTTCCTGGATGGGAAGCAAAACATCTTCAAACTTGGAAACAGAGTCCAGTGGATTGTTTTAAGAACTATTTGTCAAAATGATTAGGCGTTTACCATAAATAAGGACAAATTGGATAAAATATTTTTAAATTCTTGTAAATTTGTAAAGGAGGCCAAAGGGAAATTTATTCGGTATAAATTAACACATAGGTGGTATCTAACCCCCTCTACACTTAAAGAATGGGGATTATGACAAATGGTAACTGTTGGAAATGTTAATCAGTCACGGGAACGTTTATACATGCTGTCTAGGAATGCAATAAGATCTACCCTTTTTGGGTGCAAGTATTAGATCAAATTGGTACATGTATTGGCGTGACCATACTAAAGTCAACGAGGTTAAGTTGGTTGGGAGATAAATCTCTGATTCCAGGATAAAAGAAATCTGAGTATGTGGTTGTAAAAGTTGGGCTAATAACATCAGCAAGAGTAATTCTGGGTGTCTGGATGCACTATGCACTGAGTGTGCGTAAAAGCGGAAAGACGATATATTCAAAATAGTTTCAGATGAAAAAATGTCTAGAATAAATGATGACTATAATACTTTTAATGAATCCTCGGGGCAGATTGTTGACTAGTTATAAATGCGACTGGGATAACATTTCTGCCTTTTCTTATATATATGTTTTTTATATTTTTGTTTTGCACATCTTACCTACAGGCTTTTGTTTTGGTTTTTAAATATGTTATGGGCCCGTAAAATATGCAAGGATGTAAGTTACATGACTACTGCAGTTGAAGTGTTCATGTTAAAAGTTGTAAAATCAAATAAAAACTTGAACAAAAAAAAAAAGGTGGGTGCCAGACACTTACAAATGTTCGCTGTTAACAAAAAAAACTTCCAACATGAGAGCCAAGCTCATCAAAAAGATCCCACCCATCATCTCATAATCCTTAATAAGATTCGCAAACTGCTGGGTTTAACTGGAACGTGCTGCCTTGCTTTTAATTATACAAATTAACTCATGATGGAAGCTTCTAGGTTTATGTGGGGGGGATTATTATTAATACTGTTAGAAATCCAGCCTGTTTCTGGTGCAGCTTGTGGTATCCTCCATGTTGTAAACGGTTTGCCTTCTCTGCATGTTTATGAAATCATCTAAAACTGAGATAGAAATTTCCTCCGGACCGTTCAAGTCTGTTGTCAACACAGCACTAAGAGGGAAAGACCTTGATGATCAGGTGCAAATCTGATGTTGGGTACATTGGGGTTGGATTGGTTGAAGTAAAGGGTTGAATGTGAGGCCATTTGTCCTGCAGCTGAAGAGAAACAAGAAAAATCCTCCCAAATACAGTAGGAGATCCAACACTATCGCTCACAGTGTTGTAATTAACCTGGAAAGGACCTTCACATATCCTTAAGGCCAGAATACACCGGTTGCGTGCAACTAGCCTAGGCCAGCTATCCCTCACTACTGGAAATAAAAAAACCTGTGAATGCATCAAGCCGTCTGATAGAAAAGTGCAGCTGTACAAGCCAAGTTTAAAAGTGCTACTGGAAAGTTAGAGTTATTGTAGAAAAGATACTTAAACTCAGGCGGAGAGAGCCCGAGCAGCTCCACAGAACCTAGGCCAGCAGTCAAAAGAAGAAGTGAATCTGTTACGTCTCACCAGAAGTATTTTTAATCATTTAAATCGGATGGGTGAATAATACAACATATTTTTGTAGTGTGACAAACCAAGAACACACAGTTATTTCTACTTTACACAGTCTTTAGGCTGATTTATACTCAGAAACCAGGTTGTCTGTGTTCCACAGAAGAGGAATCAAAAATATCTGCGACAAGCTCA
>NW_015151738.1:121812-125162 GCF_000732505.1 Cyprinodon variegatus
CTCACTGCGTCACACTGCTGCGGGAGGATAATCGGCCCTTGTGAAGTTACCTGCATGCAAGGATTACTACAGTTCAGTTCAGTCTAACCGGAGCGGCCCTGTTTCTCTGCCTATTCAGAGGTTATGTCATGTTTCTTTGAACCCTTGCAGCAAGTCCAGAGCTTCCTGAGTATGATGTCGTCTGATCGGCTGGCGAGAGCTCTCTTCCAGCTGGCTATCTGTGGAGGCTCCCTGGCTGCTCCCCTTGACCTGGTGCCCAAAGACAAGACGCCCAAAACCGCTGCAGAGGCTAAAACAGTGGACAACACAGCAGCAGCAACCCTCCCCAGTGAAGGTTTCTAATGAGAAAATAAAACATTAAAGTCTTGATTTCAGCCTGAGTTGATAATGAATGGATGTCCGTGGTTTGTAACTTACAGACAAAGTGAAGCAGTATTTGAAAGAGAGCCTGGCAGCTCAGAAGTCAGCCATCAGTCTGGGACACATCGCTGCTCTGGAGAAAAAGCTGACTGAACACTTTCACATCAAAGACTTCCTCTCCTTAAAACAAGGAACCTTCCTGAACTTCCTGGTCAAACACATCCAGGTACATATACTATTTCCTGTGTCTCTGGTGGTAAAATGTGCATCTTTAGAATCTTTTTAGAATTGTGGACAGCACCCCAACCTGTCTGTGTTTGTGTGCAGCTGCTGCAAGAAGCTCTGGGATCAGCTTTGTTTCTGGGAACTAGTGTTGAGGTCACAGGCAGTGGTTTCAGACCCTCCAGACAAGATGTGTTTGAATTCATTAAACAGTGCGGCAGCATATCCTCCACTGACCCAGAGGAAGTGAGTGCCTGATATCACGTCTTGCTGTGAAGGTAGAGATCAGCGTTGATATCTTCACGTATTTTCTCAGCTTGCTCACATTGAATCAGCCCTGAGGTCCCACTACAGAGTCCGGGATAGTCGGGACTTAGGCTATGGGACGCTGCAGCATCTATCTGACTTGGTCAGGAGGCAAAGAGAGCTTGCTGGAGGAGGAGGACTGAGTCCCATATACTACGAGTCTGTTCTGCTGGCCAAACACAGCAAATCAAGGTTGGTGATGTTGCTACGCAGAAATTTCTCAACCGAGAAAAAGTGCTGCAACTTACCTCTTATGTTTGTTTTTTGTACCTTAAACAGTATTGAAAGTGGCTATGAGTCAGTGGGACGCCTGGGTCAGATGTCTAAAGCCCAGGCACTGGCCAGCTTGCTTTCCTGCCCTCTGCTGGAGGATTTAAACACCTGGAGCCAATGGGAGCTGATCTTTAAACCATCTTATGGCCCCTTAAAAGACTTCATTGAGAGAAACGCAGGTACAAAACATTATATCTTGAACCTTTTAATGAAGTTCTGTACAGAGGGAAAATGATGCACAGTGTGGAAAATGCTTTAAAAATAAAAACCAGATTGCATGGTATGCATTGATATTGTATCCCCATCACTCTGAGCCCTCTGGATATATATTTTAGTGCAAACAATATCTGTTATTTAGTATGTAGTTTAGTAATTTAAGAGCATATGCCAAGTTTTGAACATCTCGGAACAGCTCTGCAGGGATTGAAGACATTCACAGCACAGGTGAGAAATTCTGTTAGCAGGACTATTATTTTTTTATAGAATTGACATTTTCTCAATAAATATGATGGAAAAAATTATTTTACACTCAATTCCTGTTAGGTTATTGAATTAATAACTGTGATTGTGAGCTTGTTTTGTTTTCTTTATTGACCAAAAGTTTTTACTCAAGCAGAACACCTGCTAGACAAGGCTAGATTCAATTCAATTCAGTTTGTTATAATGCCAATTCACACCACATGACATCTTAAGGCACTTTCATTCAACTAGATCATACAGTCAAATTCATTCAAAGTTTTCTATCTAAGAAAAACCAGTTGAATGCATCGACTCATTGGTCATTTCGCACTGCGGCAGCAGCAGCTTCTAGTAGAGCACGCACAAAGCTCAGAGTACTAAGTTAAAAGTTCTCTTTTCTGTTGCTGTTTAGTCAATAAAAGTACGTTTTAAGATCATTTGAGGCAAGAATATGATACTTTTAAGTGTTCCTATATGGCCCATATACTGATTTAATTCTTAATTAAAAAAAAAAGTTCAGACGTTGAGCGAACCATGGCAAGCAGTGGACCTCCGAGGATAACGGCAACCAGGGCTAACATTAGCCCGTCTGCAGAGGTCTGCATAGCTGTTTGTGAAGTACTGCTGGCTCTGATTGCGAGCTTTTTGTTTTATTTGGCAAAATGTTCATTTGATTTGTGTTTATCTATTAATTTTTTTTCTCCCACTAAATGAAATGTCATAATATATTATTATCTAATAACAGAAGGTGAAAAGCAGCTCCAGACGAGCCGAGCATGTGGTGACATCACAAGTACGCCTCTGTTCCAATTGAGCCATATTTATGCTGCATGCTCCCATTTTCCCCATGTCCATACTTTACTGTGTTCTTCTCAAGAGCATACTTGGCGAGGACACAAGTCCGTACTCGCGTTCTTGTGAATTGAGAAACGGCAATTGACTCGAGGCAATCCTGCACACTAAGCATGCTTGTAGCGACAGTGGAGAGGAAAAACTCCCTTTTAACAGGAAGAAACCTGCAGAACCAGGCTCGGTGTGAGCGGCCATCTGCCGAGGCCGACTGGGGTTCAAGGTGACAGATGAGAGTCTTATCTTGCTAATGCCTTTAAAAAAGTTTTGAAACCAGATTTAGATGTTTAGGTTAGAGGCAAAACTCCTCTAGACTGGAGGTTTATTTAACATTTTAATGTTTTCTTCAACTGTCTGTAGCTTGTTTTGATTAGCTGTACTGAATGTGGAGACCTGTACATTTATGCTTTGCAGACTTTGAGGTTACATAGGAAAACCTTGTCTCGAGCAGGCAGAGAAGACTATATGTTCTCCCTTGCAAAGATTAGCAATTACTGCTTGAATAAAGAGCACCGATGCTCATTTCATGGTAATATAAGACTTTTTTTTTTTCCCCTCACACCAATGTGAAGAAAGAAGCCACTTTTGGAAAATTTCTGTTTGTTCTTTTCTACAGCATTGTAGGGGAAGCAGAAAATATGATATACATGCACCTATTGGTGAAAAAAAGACACTGTACACCTTACTATAAGGCATGGCAGCATCATGTTGTGTTTATTCTTTCCTTCTATGAGGTAGGGGAATCCTTTAAGGTTTGAAGGGAAGATGATTGAGCTAATGACAGGGAAATCCAAGAGAAAAATCTGTTAGAAGCTGCTAATGCTGCGTTCACACCGGGGGCAGCTGGCGCGACAGCAGCAGCGAGTTTACATGCAAAGCCA
>NW_015151738.1:125332-131639 GCF_000732505.1 Cyprinodon variegatus
AACACTGTGTGATTGAATAATTCTGTGAATTTTTCACTTTCAGACTTTTTTTGTAACAGGTGCAGCTGCTGAGAATTATTTTTGTTTAACTGGTTTGGCCAGTGTCATTGTTATGTCTGCAAAACATAGCCAAGGAAGGAACACTTAATTTTAATTTTGTAAGTTTTTTATCAAGCTTGCTTAATTGTGCACATTATACAACCTCAAAAGAGTATTTATAGTTTTCTTTATTTATTTATTGTATTTTTTTAGTAATGAAAATATATCTGTTGAATTTTAGAGTCTTTGGTTTTATTCTTGTGGTATCGAAAAGGGTATCGAGTATCGAATATTTTACTTGATATCGGTATCGAGTTGAAAAGTTTAGTATCGTGACAACCCTAGTTAGAAGCTGCTAAGACTTTGGACTTTTGCTTAGGATTCACTTCCTGTCGGACAGCTGGAACCGGAACGGTTCCGATCAAAGCATATTCTTGTGTTTGGATTAGGTAGGATTTGAGGTCCATTGTTTATATATATTATATATTTATACATGCTGTCCAGTCTGTATGAGTTTGAAAGGTGATAGAGATGGTGAAAACGATTCTTTTTCTCTTTATAATTAAGCATTACTATGTGTTGGCTTATCACACAGAGTCCCATTCTCTTAGATTAAATGCATTTTATTTATTTTTTTACTTCTTACAGCTAATACCGGCCTGGCCGTGTTAGAGGTATCACCAGGTTTGCTGCTGAGGATCACCACAGACACAGGGGACAAACACTTCAGCAAAGCGGTGGCGGCCCTGGACCCTGTGGGCACAGCCGGCCACCTGGTTTCCATGGTCGTGGCCGACGGGATCGACAATGCTCCTACGGCTCTCCTGGCCAATCACATGCAGAACTCCCTGGCAGCAGCCGTTGCTAAAGAAGGTAGGTCGGTTTCATGTGGAAGAAAATAACCAAGCAGAGCTTTGATTTTACCTGCAGCTGCATGTTTTGGAAGCAAATTAACGTGTTTTCTCAGATCTGTCCAAGGCGGAAGAGGATGTGAGGTGTTACAGCAGAGTGGCTAACTTTCTGCTGCAATGTTTGACAAAAATCCCCATGAGAACCTGCCAGGCGCTTCTGCAGCAGGTCAGTAACTACTGGCCACTGGGAATTATTGGAGAGAGACCTGATTGGATCAGTTCTTAGAGACCATATTATAATAGCTGCCAAACATTGCAATAATAAGAACAAAATCATGAGGACAGGTTTTTTAAGTTTATATCATTTTCTGGTTGGTGAACCATCTCCATGAATCACCATCTAGCTTGTCACCACCTTTAATTCTTATGCTACGTTTGCACCTAAAGCAGCAGAGTCCTGCTTTAGGTGTGAAGGCAGGATGGTAAGCTGGATGAACTGACTGCAAAGATTAAGTTTTCAGGTGAACTCTTTAACTTAAAAACGTTCAAGCTACTTTGTACCCATAAATCACAGCATATAAAGCTGCCATTGTTACAGGCAAAGAAAGGATAGGGTAGCTCCACCCAACATGCATCAGACTCACTTTTCAACCGCTCAGCTAGAGCAGCAAAGTTGCTTCAGCTGTGCATCAGGACTAAACTTGTACAAGCATTAAAAATTAAGCAGCATGTGCATTTTTGCTGCTCCTGCTGCTTGTGGAGTGAATGTAGCATAAGTACCATGCCTCAGGTAAGTCCCCTACACTTCTTGTAGATGTGTAGATATGAAGCTTATTGTTCTGTTTGAATGTAACTCGCAGGTGTTCCTGGAGCCTTTCTCCCGTGTGTTGGGCCAAGCCAAGTCCAAAGAGGTCCTGATCACAGTGGCTCAGTCTGACCCGAAACATCTGAACTGCCTGCACCAGCTGGGCATCCTGCTGGGAATCACGGATTGGGTCAAAGACTACCACAGAAAGTTGACCCCGCAGCAGAACCTGAACAGTAATGGTTTTTCAGCCCATCGGGATCACACCAAGGTGACAGTGCAAGAAAAATGTTTACTCTTTTTAACTTGGAGAGCTAATCAGCTAATGGCCTGTATTTCACTACACCCACTTATCATATCAAACAACACTGTACTCTCTAGCCACCAGGCGGTGTTTGACCTACAACTCCTAGATTTATTGTACCCCGAATCCCCCCTCTGTTAACACTGCACTTTTCGAAATTAAGCAGTTTCCTGGTACTTACGTAAATTAGATCATCTATTTGGATCAATTTTGATACAGGCATTTCTGTATAATATTTTAGGTTTTCTGTTCACTGCATGTGTTTGATTGTGTAGGTCAGGGTTTCAAGAACAAAAATACTGCACTGATGTTTCAATGTCAGAGTCAAAAACTCATGTATCAAATATGATACACTTGGCTTTAAACAGTTAATAAGCTTGAAGGGAGCTGAGACTGCCGTAAAGCAGCACTTTGGGTCATAAGACTTGTTTAGTGATGGAATCTGACATTTTTTAATACATAGATACATTTTTGAAAAGACTATCCCACACAGATCATTGATACATGGCAAATGCTGCATATTGACCTTAAAAATAGTTTGATATACATCAAAGTAAGCCAATACTTTGGTCAAAGATTACACAGCGTTGCTTATAATGACCCCTAGATTACAAGAAAATAACTAGTCTGACCACATGAAATAGACTAAAGGATACTAAAAAGCAAATTATGAAGAAACCAGGAACCTCACTTTCAGAGTAGCCTCAGTGGAAGGTGGAATCAATCAAAATATGGTACTTTTATATGATATAAACACTGCCTCTATGGAACGTGGCATTGCCTCAATAAGCCTTTGGTACTGCCTGGGAGATATGGAAACCATAATTTCCTTGACCCCTCATTTTGGGCAAGTTGGCTGCCCAATCAAGCACAGTGATTAGATAGAAAACTTTGAATCAATTTGACTGTATGATCTGGTGAACTGTAAAGTGCCTTGAGATGACATGTATTGTGAATTGGAGCTATATAAATAATCTTAATTGAATTGAATTGGTGGCATGAACATCAAACCAGGTTTCGGTGCATCTGAAGGTAAGGGCAGGGACCAGATCCTACTGAGTGAGGAGGTTTTTATAGTTGGGGTTCCCGCCTCATTCTGCTCTTTCTAGATCTCTGCCACATCTTTGAATCATCTCTTTTTGATAATTGGCTGAAGCCCACAGTCTTCTCTTTAGCTGATGCATCATCTAGCCACATTTTGACTTTCACTAGAATTCTTGCTTGAAATGCTTGGACACAACGCTCTATGACAGCCAGCCTCCTTACCTATGGACTTTTGTGGCTTACCCATCCTATGAAGGGTATCAATGGTGGTCTTCTTCAGTAGTGATGAAAGCGATCTTCCCCATATTAAACCAAATTTAAACAGTTTGAACACCTGTGGAAACCTTTATTGGTTTTTTTTTTTAACCATTTTGGGTGTTTAGGATGTGACAGTTAGTGTAGAAAATTAGTTTCCTGCAAAATTCTTCACAGTATTCTAACTTTTTCATTGGTTTATATTCATTATAAAACAATTTTATTATATTTGTTGGTTATATGAACCCAAGCGGGGTCACGAGAGGTGCTGGTGACTATCTCCAGCTGTCTACAGGCGAGAGGCATGGTAGAACCTGGACAAGTCGCCAGTCCATCACAGAGACAAACAGGGCAAACAATCACACACTCACACCTAAGGACAATTTAGAGAAGCCAATTAACCTAACAGTCATGTTTTAGGACTGTGGGAGGAAACCGGAGTACCCAGAAAGAACCCACAGAACAACAAGAACATGCAAGCTCTATGCAGAAAGTCCCCAGGCTGAGAATCGAACCCAGAACCTTCTCGCTGCAAGGCAGCAGAGCTGCCCACTGCTCCATTGAGCATCCCCTGGTTTTATGAACTGAATTCCATAAAAAAAAAAAAAAAATTACTTGAAATAATTTTAATATTGGGTCCAAAAAGCTATAATATATAACATTATGGAAATTTAACAACTTTTCCATTGCCGTATATATATATATATTTTTTTTTGAAAGGGTTTGTAGCTTAGATAACAATAATAATTTTTTTTTTTCTATCAACTTTTCTTTGCCTAATATAACAATTAGTGTAAAAAAGTCCAAAAAATTTAAGTGAGTGGAAAAAAAAGAATAAATCTAAAGGTAGAAGGATTTTCTAGAGCACTGTGTTAAACAGGCCATCATGCGGAGAGTCCAGTAAACAGAGATTGGAGAGCTAATGGTTCAGCAGCAAAATGTGGTGTGTTAATCATCTTTTTATCCTTTCATTTCTCTTCTTTTAGCCAAATCTCCTAGATTCTGCCAGCAGCAGTTTGTCCGCTTTGAATATGAGTGAAGACGAGTTCAATGAGGAGGACATCGCAGATAGCAGCTCTGTGTCTTCACTCAATCAGCAGGGTGGATAAAACTTTTTTTTCTTTACTTAAATCAAGTTTCTGGGTTGTTTTTGTATTGTTCCTCTGAATTAAAAATAACCTATTCCTTCATTGTTCCCCAACTATCTTCCTCCAGTGAATGGAGACCAAGCAGGAGAGATCGATGAGGAGGAGGATGAGGAGGAGCTGTATGAGCTGGTCTCAATTCCTAATGGAGAGACCTCCAACATGAGCAGTGAAGCTGAAAGCGGTCAGAGCGAAGAACAGATCGACAAGTCTGAGGAGGAAGAAAAGGACTTAGTCAGCTGTCAGGCAGAGGAATCCCTCTGTCCTCAGAAAAGCATCATTGAAGACATCAGGTTTGTGTGTTTATTGCAATTAGGCGTCAGTTTTGTTTTTGATTAGAGCTTATTAATAATTCCTGCTGTTCTTACAGGAAAAGTGAGTTTGGCATCGGGGTGGAGCTGAATGCAGAAGGCCAGAAGTTGATGCAGGTCCACCAGGAGCGACTGGGCCGCAGCTTGGATCGCCTGTCCACTGAGCTCTACAGCAAAGACACACACTTTGTCCTGGAACTCATTCAGGTGGCTCCTCAAACACTCGAAAACCCTTAAAACATAATCCCTAAATCGACTTCCAACAAACGAGACAAAATCCCCTCGATTTTCTTTTGACTTTTCTGCAATCTTTTGCCAGAATGCCGACGACAACAGCTATCCCTGTGAGGGTGGCGTGGTTCCAGCCCTCGCCTTTGTGGTCGAGAGAGACTGCATCACTGTCCTGAACAACGAGTCGGGCTTCCAGGAGAAGAACATCAGAGCCATCTGTGATGTTGGCCGCAGCACCAAGGGAAAACACAAATATGGATACATTGGTAATTTAATATTTTAATTAATAAAAATTTAATTAATTCAATGGGGTTTAATTGATTTAAAAGTGTAATTTAATTTCTTTTCAGATTAATAAACATAAAAGTTTTTAATTGAATTAATTGTAACTATGTGCAACAGCGCCAGATGTATATAATTAGAGTGAAACTTAAAGAGAAAGTAAAAAAAACAAAAAAAGCCAAAAAGAATAAACTGCTTTTCTCTGATTGGCTCAGCCATCTTGTTCTTTATTAAAAGATTTGCACTTTGGCCCTCCTAGCCTGTATGAATATCACTTCCCACCATGTAATAGGAAATATACTTTCCTTCTATTTTTAATCTAAACCAATGGTGGAATATGATAAAAAAAAAAATCAAGTTAACTACAGGGCCTGACATGAATAAATCCCAAATAATCCAATTTTAATCGAAAACCATATGGCCAAATAAACAATTTTTTTAATTCATAGAGCTTTTTTGCTCATCAATTATTGAATAAATAACCATATAAGCAGCACAGCAACACATATATTTCTTGGGTTTAATGAATTATTTAGGTTATTAAACCATCAGATTGGTTGAAACTATTTAGCTTTTTTTTAGAAACGGCTGATATTTTATGCTTCTTCTTTAAAAAGAAAAATATTGAATCTATAGAAGTGTGACAAGTCCATGAACATTAAGGATGCTAAATGTTGGGAGGAGGAATTCTAATACTGACAGAACTATGAAAGTCCAGCTCTGCATTAAGCATTTCTTAACAATTACTATTCAATATTCAGCATTTAGTACAATTAAACATTTAGGCCTACCACTGAGGCTACTGTTTCTCATTAAGCCAGTTACCAACACATATAATCCTTCCTGGTCATTGTTCCTTCCTTACTGGCAGGATTATTTGGATAGATCTTATTATGACGACCACAGAAGCACTTCTGCCGTAGCTTAGATGTCCCTACCGATTTGTGGTATTTGGATCAAACCACTGTTCCAAAGCTTGAATATCCCAGGTGGACCATCTCCTGTACTCCTGGTAAGACAGAGACAGATAGTACTGTTCT
>NW_015151738.1:132472-165907 GCF_000732505.1 Cyprinodon variegatus
CAATTAATTAATTGAAATGAATGCATTAAAATCCCAGGACTACTTTAAATCCTTTACTTATATTAAAGTCTTCCATCAGTAGCAGCAATCACATTGAAGAGTGTTGCCATGGGAACACTCGCTGCAGGCTGATGATGCTCGTGTTTTGTTTTTGTTTTTTTTTGCTGTTGAAAGAATTTTTACAACAAAACAGCACTGTCTAATGTAAGTTTAAGTTGTTTTTTTTTAAGACAGCATTTGTGATGTTCTGACTGTATGCATGGAGCTAAAGAAAAGATCATGCTTTTATAAACCTGATTTTTTTTTTTTTTTGCCACTTTCATCAGCATTTAAAATGAAGTCTAAACGTACATTTACTAATCTCTATATTATTACCTTTTTTATGTTTGCTGCTTCGTGCAGGACAAAAAGGGATTGGCTTCAAGTCTGTGTTTAAGGTCACAGATTGTCCTGAGATCCACTCCAATGGCTTCCACCTGCGCTTCGACAAGAACTGCGGCCCCATGGGATACATCCTCCCCCACTGGAGCGAAGAGGAGAGGCCTCTGGATGCACAGCTCAAGGGCATCCATCTACAGAGGTAGGATTGCTGGTTCTTTTTTATGTTGCTCTATTACACAGACCAACCAAGACCATCTTTTATTTGCCTCCTTTTTTAGCTGGACCACAAAAATCTGCCTTCCATTGCGTTCTGAAAGTCATCAAACAAGGAACCTGTTCCATGACGTTCATCCCTCCCTGCTGCTCTTTCTGCACCGCCTGCGCTCCATCACCATCTGCAACCAGGTCGGTCATTGTTTGCACATGCAGATGTTTGTATGCAGTTTGTCTACGTTAATAATGTACCCTTCTAATAAAAGAAACATCTTTTTTTTTTTTTTATCACTTCTGCCTCCATCTGCAGAGCGAGAAGCGTCTCGTGACAATGACTCGCAAAGATCTTAGTCACAATGTGTTGGAGGTGGAGCACACAGAGGGCACAGAGCGCTGGCTGGTGGTGAAAACCACACTGCAGCCCAAGAAGGTAAAGCAAATTTCTTAAATACAGTCACACTTTTTATTTCAGAACCAGCTTAAATTGATACTGTTCCTGATATATAGGCAAATTATTTCTAATAAAGATCCAACAATAAAAACCAGAGGTTACTTTTCATTGTCTTAATTTGTGAAAATAGTTTAAAGAAATTCAAAATACATTTACAAAAATACTTCTACAGACAAGAAATCTACAGACAACTTTGTATTATTTTTGGGGGAAGTTAAGTTACTCTGGGATTCTTAAATTACAGTCCGGCACCTTTTAGGCTCTCTCTGCTTCTACACTCATGAATCCAATAACTGAAATACCTCCTCAATATGCAGTTAAGGGATTCATCTGAATAGTGCGTATAGGAGAGGACACCTAAGCCAAAATGGAAATGTGTTAGCCGTTGTCGTGAAAGGTGCTCTCCGAATTTGTCTGGCAGTAAAGAAGAAATGAGGAAGAGTAAGCAGTAGGTTTTTTATTGATAGTCTTTAGCAAAGGAACCTACAAATGTTTCCATTTGGCACTTAAGAATTATGTGGATTCCCACAATCCTTTGCATGACAGGACTTTGTTCATGTGAACTCTGTATGAGACACACCTCTTTATGTTTTGGGTTTAAAACGGAGAGCTTCAGGCGTTCGGTGCATTGATGAGTCTTTCTAGTTGTTTTCTGGACGGCTGTAGTCCCATTTTGATGTTAATTTCTATCACGTAATGACATCCAGCTACCTGAGTGAAGTTGGCCCCCCCACCTTTTTTAAATCAGACAAAATTAGTGTCAAAAGTTTGTACTACGTTTGTGCTGGTTTGTGCAGCAAAAATTTTTGTTTGTGCCGCAATTATTTTAAAGATATAAAGAGATGTTTCTAGAGGTCATCAAAGGTCAACCAGCCCACTCAGGTCATCCGGCTGTCCTGATTTGTTACCATGTTTCTACTGCTGATCCCATGAAAGAAGAAGGAACAGGAGCTAAGAAGATGAGCAGGGGCTACTGAAATCTGGATGTTTCTTAGACAAACTTTATTGTCATTTTGTATACACAGTGTATACAAAACGAAATTTCGTTTATACAGATTTTGACGGGGAATGAGCAGCTTAGCAGTGAAAAAGAACATTTCCATTCATAAAGTGAAGCAGTGATCAAATGTACATAGTGTGAGAGCATTGCAAAAATAAATAAATATATATGGTACCATGTAGTGCAAGTATGACGTTATCAGTGTGATGCAGAGTCTCGATTTGTGACCTGATTTAGAGTTTCTGAGTTACTTGGTACCCGCTGTGATTCAGAGATACGGTGAAACCTCGTTTATCGCAGGGGTTACGTTCCAAAAAGAACCCGCGATAGGCGAAATCCGTGAACAAAAACTTTTTAGAGGCCCAAACATTTGTTTAACAAATAAAAGTTAAGTGTAAACGTTTGTTGTTGTTGTTTTTTTTAAAACAAATAAATAGTGTACTGTACTGTAAAATAATATAGTTATAAATAAATAATAATTTTAATCATCAATACGAACTGAAGGGTTAATATTGCGGGGATCAGCACCGCCCCGGCGTGACGGATTGGAACGGGAGAAAATGAAAAATGATTATGAAAAAAAATACAAAGTACAGCAGGACAAATAGTGACTGACGTGTACAGTACACTATTTCACTGCTGTTTGACGGAGCCGCTGCATCCTGATTGCTCTGTGGCGTTTTTTTCTTCTAAAGCCTGCGGTGCAGGTGTGTTTTTTGGAGAGAAGAACAGTTATCGGTAGTTGTTGTCGCTCTTTTTTCTTCTGGGCCAAAAGATCCTTATAAACCGACATGCAACCATTGATTATGTTCGACAATAAAGTTTAACAATGCATGATGCAAATCCGTGAAGCAGTGAGACCGTGAAAAGTGAACCGCGTTATAGCGAGGGTTTGCTGTATTGTACTTTTTAGCATGTGCACATAAACATAAAGCTCATGTCATTGAGAATTATCACTGAATCTCTGTTGCAAACATCAAGCCGTTGTTGCAGTGTTCCATTAGCATTTTTAGCATCCCTTCTTTTAATGCTCAGATATTCTTGTTCAGGCCTACTCTTAACGCAGGGAGACGCAGCATTTGGTTCATATACTCCACTTATTCAGCTCAGATTCAAATCAAAAATACTTTATTAAACCCGAAGGCAAATTAAGTACAGAGAGCTGTAAAACTAGTGAAAGCCTGAGTTCTTTTAAGCCAGGAAAAAACTCATTGGTTTAGATTCCTTTGACTGTTAAACTGTTATCATTTGTTTAAGTTTTATTTAGTTTACTACCTGCTTTATGGTGTTTTTATTTATTATTATTTATTATGCTTTAATTTACCTTCTATTTTACTGTTTAATTCATTTGAAGTACTTTGAATTGTCTTTGTACTGAATAATGCTCTATAGCTAAACTTGCCTTGCCTTGTAAAGAAGCTTTTGTCACATTAGAAACCAAAACTATGAATGTTTTATGAGGATATAATATGCTTGACCTGCTCAAAGAATAATAAAAATTTAATTTCTATTTTAAAAAATGGTTTAAAAAAACCAAGTATTATTTTTTTTTTTTTTGCGTTTTATAACTATGAACTGACTTGTTTTGGGTTGTCACATCAATTTCCTTTGCATGTTTCCATTCATAACACGGTTTTCAGCAATGTGCTTATAGTTAGGCCTCCCTTTTTGATCTACTTGAAGCAGCCAGCCTGTCTGTCAGCTATGCTCAGACAGATGTTTCTTTCAGATAAAAGAAGACGTCGAGTCGACCGAGCTCGCTCTGGCTTTTCAGCTGGGCGCCAACGAGGCAGACTCTGACATCGTTTGCCAGCCACAAAAGCAGCCAGTGTTTGCTTACCTGCCCCTCCGTAGTTTTGGCTTCCGTTTTATCATCCAAGGTGAGAAGAGAGAATCCAGAATAAATGGTTTGTGGAAGAAAAGAAATTTCTGGGATGAATTAGTTTCATTTTTTTTCTTTTAGGCGATTTCGACATCCCTTCTTCTAGGGAAGATGTTGATAGAGACAGCTCCTGGAACCAGTGGCTTCGATCAGAAATACCGCAACTGTTTCTCAAAGCCATGGAAGTCTTCACTGTAAGGGAAAAATGGTCCTAAACAGGATTAATACAGACAATATTAGTGATACATTTATGAATGAGAAAAAGAAATGAGAGGTTTTTCGTGTGTTTCAGGCTCATCCAGAGTACAGTGGGCTGAAAGGTCTTTGTCAGTTCCTGCATTTTATCCCCCTGCCTGATGAGGTGCTGGACTTCTTCAAGCCTGTTGCTGGGCAGATTATTCAGCTGCTGAAAGGCAGAGCCTTCCTTCCGACACTTGGTTCAGGTAATACTCCCAAATGCATATTGTGAAAAGAAAACTCAAAACGATCAGGCAGAGTTCAGACTCAGCATAGAGTAACTGTGATTCCCAGGTGGCGAGGTGGTGTACAAGCTGCCGTCCCAGGTGGCCGTCTGTCAGGACGCCGTGATCCGTGACGTGATCGGCAGTGATGAGCTGGAAAGGCATCTGTCTCTGTCTTACCTCCATCCGGGTCTGAGCCCCCCACCTCCCGCTTCCCTGCTCACTAACATGGGAGTCCGGTACCTGCGGGGAGCAGACGTTACCACGGTAACCACCGCTATGGCAAAGGAGCTGGTGAGAGCGGAGGGCATCCATACAGGTGTGTGGCATAACAGTTCAAACTAACCAGATTTAAAAGAAGAAAAGTTGTAGAGGTTTAGAGAAACTGACTGTATCTGTCACGGTTTCAGAGGGGGGTCTTCGCCAGTTGGCCAGGCTACTGGTTTGTAACTTTCGAGCGATTGAACATGGCTACGGAGAGGCGGAATCCATCCTCCAGAACCTCAGAGAGCTAACCATCATACCTCTGGCGGACGGACGTGTGGTGGCACTCAGCGCGGAGAGCGTGTTTTTCCCCCCAGAAGAAACCAAGACGAAGAAGAAGAAGAAAGCTCAGGTTCAGACAGGTAATCTGATGATTTCCACCTTCAGAACCTTTATTAAAGTCGTAGGGAAAACATATTTAAATGTCAAATCATTCTGGCTTAAACATATATATAAATGTACTCTTGATCAGACAATAAAGACTACTATAGATTTATATGTCGCAGCTAATATACGCAACAGTTGAAATAAGAATTATTTACTTTACCATTGAGTTTTCGTCCCTCAATTTTTCAACTATTTCGAAAATTTCTTTGAGATAGGGCCAAGGATGAGGGAAGTCTTGTTGGTCTCCATCTCCCAATATGCTAGCGCCTGTGTCCGACCTTTCAGACATTTCAACATCGTTTTCTGAATCCGACATTGTAGCATGGCATAGACAATTCACGTTTTCAGTTTGAAGAACACCTGCTTGCTTCTGATGATTTCCTTTAGCTAACCAGTGAGTGTTTGCGTTATACGACTCATCCAATGACACTAGTTTCCACTAGATGTGACGTGAAATAAATATTTATAAACACTAAACCAGGGGTAACCAATTAAAAATCAGCGGGGTCCGAATAAAGAAAATCATCAACCAGTAAAGGTCTAGAGACATTTTTAATGATCTGTTACTTTAACACTGAATTTAACACTGAAATAAAATGAGGTATTTATGCATTCATGTTATACACTGAGTTAAAAAAATAAAATAAAATAGAAATTGCCAAAAATTGCATCCCGTGCTATCTCAGAGGAGTTGACACTTGTATGACTTTATTCCTGTATATCCATCAGTAGTTAAAGGACAAGGGTCAGCAAATGCTAATTCTGCCTGTAAAACAATAACAGCGTAATTGTTGCTTTATGATCTGAAGCCTCATTTGGAGCTTTTAAACAGGCATTCAGTATTATAATAAAGCCCACACTGTTTCTGAATAAATACATTATTGTATGACTTAAGTTCTGTTCCATTTATGCCTCTTTCCTTGTAAGTGTGAAATGTCCCATGGTCCTGAATGCACCATAGCTATCTGACGCTCGTGAATGCTTCACACTGGTCTGTGTAGATGCCCGCTTGATTTTCCGCTTAAAACAAACTTTGCAGTTTCACAACTCACGTCGGCTATCACTGTTTATTGTTGTGTGTGAATAACAAGAGACAACAACAAATAAATCAGCCGTACCTCGGACAAAATCTTTGGATTTAATGTTGTTCATAACACCCCTACTTTTGTAAATGAATCTGCCAAATAACCAAAATTTTTTCCCACGAGAGGTATATTTAAACGTTTTTATATCATTAATATAACAACAAGTAGCTCCATTGGTCCTATTTTGATCAGTTTTCCTCATTGATATGCAGTTGTACAGGGCGAGGCATGCTCCCGCCCGCCACTGGGGATGCATATCTCAGCAGGGATGCACTTTTCTGCATAACACCGGACAACGGTCCGTTAAGCCCTGACCTCTGCATTAAACCGAAGACAAGAGTAACGAGTAACGGTTGTTTAAAAAATGTAAGGAATAGAAAGAAGTCAGAAGTAGGATGAAAATAAGTAATGGAATAAAATATAGATACCTAAAAAGTGTACTTAAGTACAGTAACCAAATATTTGTACTTCGTTACTTGACAAATCTGGTTTGATGATAATTTGCTTCCACTTCTGATTAATAAGCAGTTAGACCTATGCAGTGTTCTGTCATCAGGTGTTTTCTGAACAGTGTTAAGCCTGTAACAGGTATAAGATGCATTAACGTCCAAAAGGAGTCCAGATTAAAGATTTTCATTAAAAAACAATCCCCGGCCCGGGGTCTTTCTGCATAGAGACTGTTAGGTTAATTGGTTGGCCAGCCTCATTCATTATTCATACAGGTTAATCGTTACTCGTTATCTCAAGAAATCAATAACTGTTTAATAACTGTAATTATCTCGTTACAACGAGATAACAGTTAATGTGCTAACGAGATAGTTATGTTGCTATCTTGAGAAGAAAAAAGTTAAAAATGAAAAATCAAATATGGCTGCTCTCGGCTTCCGTAGTTATAAACACTTTTATGTTGTTTAAAAACCTTAGCACTTTATGTTTCTAGAAGCATAATCATATGCAGTGACTCATAGATAGAGAGAGGTGCTGAACGGAGCTTTTTCACACTGTTGTTCATCAGATTGATTTGGAATAATGAGGCTTTTAAATAACTGCTTCAGAAATCGAGGTAAATGAGGCAGCTTTGTAAGCTTCACAGTTTTTAAGTTTTTAGTTTATAAAAATCCGATAAAGAGAAAAAAAATAGATGATCTCTCTGAGAGGATATTTCTAAAAGCATGAAAAGTTCATAAAAAAAAAAAAAAACACCTGGGTAAACATTGCAGCTTTAGAATTATGGAAACCTGACTCATAAAAACTCAGAGCACCTGCCTTATAGGAGTCAGCAGACTCAGGCATTCAGAGCAGCGCTGTAGGTGTAGGAAATCGCTCCACAGTCAGGATAAAGCTGACCTGTTTCTAAAAATGAACAGATGTAAAGACTCTTCTATCTGAACATGAAAGTACAGGATCACCGCCTTCGTTTTGCGTCAGAACGCTCAGAAACGGCAACCAAAGCCCAGCCTCGGTGTGCCAAGCATGAATAATAAATTTTTCTCACTTTGATGTAAGCATTCTTCTTCTGCCGTTTAGCTTCTTGAATAATCTTGTAGGTTAAGTGGCTCTGTGTTTTTGCAAGCTGCTCAGAAGGCTGATGTTCCACAGCTTTATTTATCACTAGCTTTACATGAACGCCACAAATCAGTCCCTTCCCAACTCCCACTGGTTTATAAAATAAATACTGACTTTCAGTATTTCATCCATGAATTGCTATAAGAATGTGAGAAGCAACCTTTCTAACACCACATTATTTATCAACGGATATATATATCTAATATTGAGCGAAGAAGACGTAGTTATACATCCCCAAAGTTTGGGATTATGTTCTTTGCTCATTTATCAGACAATTGAACGATGCCATGGCTTACATCAAGTTAGTAGCTTCACCAATGTATTCTATCAACTTCTTCAGAACATGCACACACCTCCAAATTGTACATCTAAAGCAGAGGTCACAGATTGGCGATCCACGGTCCAGATCCAGACCCACCTGCTGGATAATCAGGATCCAACCTGATTTAAAACATTTATAAATTACTGCATGTTGTCTGCCGACAGTGTCTAACGTAACTTGCGCCGCTTCTATTGTTAATACGGTAAAGCCATCCAGAGCGCCGGGAGCAGGCTACACGTGATGCCAATAAGCCAATGAGCTGCTGTCAGTCTTTAGACACCGCAGGCAAACCTGTGGCAAGCCGAGCGAAGGCAAGAAGAAGACGATGAGAAAAAGAAAGCAGAGAAAGTGTGGACTGCTGGAAGAACTGAGGTGAACTGGTGAAAGAAAAGCGAAACGGTGTCCTCAAAGATGACCCTGCACATTTTGAGTATGTTTGGCTTAACCTGCTGCTGTGAAGCAGGATTCTCCACCATGAACAGAATCAAAAATGAAATTTGATCCAGGCTCAAAATTACCACCTTGATATGTGCTTTAGAATGGCTTTGTCTCCATTCAAACCCAGGTTTAAAGCCTTGCAGGGCAAAATAAAGCCCACTGCTCTCATTAAGACAGAAAAAGAAAGAAAGAAAACAAACAAACATTCATGTTTAGGTGTTTTATGAAACATGTTAATTTGGAAATTGCCTACATACCAAATTCAACGATTGTTGTTCTCTACTTCAAAAAACACGTTAGATTTTAAAATGGAAAAATTTTCTATTTTTTTTATATATTTTGTTATTTAAAAAGTCAATGTATAACATGGATGCACTAAAATCAGCATTTTATTTTGTTGTTAAATCCTGTTTAAAGTAACAGATTATAATTAAAAACGTCTCCAGACCTTTACTGGTTGATGATATTTCTTTATTCAGACCCTGCTGATTTTTAATTGGTTATCCCTGATCTTAAGTGTGAATTTTTCCGGCTGCAGATGCAATTTAAAATGCATTTTGTTGCGTTGTCATAGAGATAGATTTGGTTAGTTTTCAGGCCAGAGATTGCTGATGCATTAACAGTGTGCAGGCTGTGCTTGGAGGTGACGTGAACAGAGATGAGTGTGTTTAACTTTAGAGACAGCTAAGTTGAAGACAGTGTTCTCCTGAAATATTCAGCAGTGCAGGCATCAGTGGGCTTCAGACCACAGCAGCAAAGTAGGTCAGTAGAGATTTTCTGTTCAAAGTGCTGATGGATGTTTGTGAATAAATCAAAAATGAGGGTAAATCTTAGCAAAAGCCAAAACAGTTTATTATTTGGAACTAAAAAACAGGCTTAAAATCAATTCTTGTGATTATGCCTAAATGTATTGAATATGTCCTCTTTAGTTTATTTGAAGTCAGACTCTCTGTAACAGGTTTCTAATCTTGCATTCTTATAAAGTTTTTATCTGCTGAATTTCCCCTTAAAAACAAAAATTACCTCCTTCAAAATGTTATTATTCCTCTTTCTAGATAAAGTGAAAATAAAAATCTTTTTGTCATAAAAATAAAGCAAAGATTTTGTCAGTAGCTCAGCCGGTTCTCTCTATATCAGAAAATCTATATATGGTTAAACTTCTTCAAATATCTGTGACATAATTATTCTGAGTCCTCTTTTAAAAGTGGCCAATTGTTCGTTTATATTTTTTGAAATATCGAAAAGCACCTTTTCTCTTCTATTTTATATTTTTTCCCATGAACTCCAGCTAAGAAATGCTGAGAAATGGTAAATTGTAACACCATTCATTCATTCATAGACTGTAACAGAAGTCTTTTCCTGATTGGTCATAAGTTGCTTATATTAGTACTTAGTGCCTGGTGCACTGCAAAAACAAGAAATAAGTTAATTAAGTGTATTTCCCCTTAATTGGAGTAGGTAAATAAGATGATCTGCCAATGGAATGACTTTCTTTACCCTTAAACAAGATGATTAGATAATATGCACTTAAAGTAAGACAATGCAATTGATTTTTCTTATTCTAAATGTAAATTTTCTTGTTTTATTGGCAAAGTGTCTCACTTACCTCTTTAATTCCAGAACAAATGCACTTCTTTTAAGAAAAAATATTATATATATTTATATTTTTGGCAGGGTATCCATGTAGAATCACTAATCCGACCAGTCCTTGATCTAAATCTTTTTGAAGGTCCACTCTCTGCGTTGTACAAGGATCTTAGCATGGTCCCCCCCACCCTGCTGAACTGTTTGGATCCCCTGGAAAGCCAGCAGGTCCGGGAGCTGCTAAAAAGGCTCGGAGTCCATGAAATGGAGCCGCAGGAGCTGCTGGAGCAGCACATCTACCCCACCATCAACGGCAACAAATGGAAGGTAAGACAACTTAAAGGTGAACAAATATCACAGAGAAACCATTGGAAATTGTTTTATTTAACCTTTTTCTCTTAATTTTGTTTTATTTCTACCTGATGTTCCTGCCTATTCCAACTCAAGTCAAAGCCTCAGTCGGTGGTTGTCAGTTACTTGGTTTTCATCAAGCAGCACTCCTCCTCTAGCCAGGAGTACGCAGACATCGCAGTACCCGTCCTCACCTGCAGGGGGCTGCTGTGCCCGGCTACCGAAAGAGTGCATTTCTCTGAGGAGTACGGCAACATCAACCTGCCTAAAGCTCTGCCTGGTAGGAACAACAGACGCACAATCAAACAGACGTTCAAAGCTCATTTCAGACTGCAGAGATGCATTAAGAGTCTCAGATCTTCTGAGATCACCTGTGTTTGATTCTCAGTCTAGAAATGTGTGTTAAAAAGAAAAACATTAAAAAGGATCCTGGAATTGGTAGAAATATTGAACAGGATACAATGTGAGTGTTATAGAAGTAGCTGTGAAGCGTTTATAATACTGTTGGAAAAACAGATCCATAACCTACCTACCTACCTTCCTTCTTCCTTCCTTCCTTTTTTTACATAAAAGTAAAAAAAAAAACAAAAGAAAAGCAAAGAACACCAATTATCAATAAGTATATTTTTTATATTAACAGTAAATAATCTAAGATCTAAAAAAATCTAAAATCTTCCAAAATTGTGTTTTTTTTTTTATATTCCTTTCACCTGCAGAATATATTCTTGTTTAAGTGTTTACTCTTGACCTTGGAGGAAATAAAGCATAGAGTAAATGTCGAACACTTCCTACCCCACCTGCATCCTTGGTTTTTATGTTTAATGTTTATTATTTCAGTTTTTCTTCCATGTATTTGCTTATGATCTGTTGCTGATAAGGATTTTAAAAACTCTACAGTATCAAAACCGTTCTGTTAGGATCCATCTCTGATAAACTGATGCATTTTTTAGGCGTTTGAAGGCAAATATTTAATGTGGAGATGTGAGTTTTCTAGTTAATTTTCCTTTAAAGCAGGCATCCCCAAACTCGGTCCTCGAGGGCCGCTGTCCTGCAGGTTTTAGATGTTTTTCTGCTCCAGCACAGCTGATTTTAATTGATAGTTGATTAACAGGCTTTTGCTCTACTGCAATCATCATAATCAGCTGTGCTAAAGCAGGGAAATCTCTAAAACCTGCAGGACAGCGGCCCTCGAGGACCCAGTTTGGGGATGCCTGCTTTAAAGTAACAAATGTCTTTTAGCTTTTTTTTGCCTTCCATTGCTGCCAGAACCTGAGGTTACTTTAACTCAGCTTGTCATAGAAATATAGTTGCCATGTTACAGTTGGTAATACTAAAAATCAACAAAGCAGATTCATCAAACTGATATTTTATCTTACTTAGATAACTAATAACTAAAAATAGCTTTTAAAAGCTTCACACACTGTTAGCTGCTTACCTTTCTGTTTTCTTTGTGGTTTTTTTTATTCTCTTGTTCAACCTTCATCTCGCTGCCTGTCTGCTCTCCCCTCCACCAGGCTGCGACTGGATCCTGCTGAGTCCCTGTTACGTGGAGTCAGACGGCGATGTAGCGGGATGGAGAGAGCTGTTCAGCACCCTGGGCGTCAGAGACGGCCTCATCATCCGCAAAGAGCGCCGGAAGCTCACCTCTGCAGAGCTGGTGAGGAGGGCATCTTGTTACAAGATCAAGGGATCCAAATCATTTTAATTATGTAAAATAAGCCACTTTATTTGTACCATTAAAATGCAGTTATATACTATCAGTCATTTAAAAATCCATTTAAAAATAATCAAAAAGTTACTTTTAAATCTACTTAAAAATCATCTTTATTCTGTTATACAACACTGATAAATCCGGTTAATTGTTTTTTTAAATTAGTGACGCCAGTTCCTCTGCAATAACTCTTCTAGGAAGAGACAGGGAGCAGGTGAGCCAGGCGTACTTTCTATTGGAAAGAACTACAGAGCCGTGGCTTTAACCTGGATAGAGACACAGCTAAACTGGGTCAGATGTCGCTTTTATGGAAAGAGACGAAACACAAAACTCATAATAAAATAACTGATGTGAACAATTTAATAACGGAGAGTAGCAGAGGAGATAAGTGCGAGGAAAAGCGGTCAGTATGTTCCCCAGCACATAAACCCTGAGGATCATGATTACAAATATAACCCTGGACCTCACAGTCTGTGAGCACGCTGGAAGAAAACCTCTGGATGGGTTGTGAGAGCAGCTGAGGATCCTGTTCTGCATCAGTGAGTCATCGTGACGAATAGGTTAGTGATTAAAGAGGAAAATGTGAGGGATTATGAGTCAGACCGAGAACAAGAGATCCGTGGTGGCTTTGAGGCAGCGAAAGGTGACTGATGCGACATGTCGACATCCCACATTCCTGCTTTCCTCTTTTATCCTGGGCTACAGCTGCAAGGGATATAACATGGATATAAGATGAGACAATTACTAAGCGAGCAGCTGTGATTTCTTCATACATCACACGAAAAAAAAAAACTGTACTCAGCTCAAACAGTACACCCTGCATGCTAATAATACCTGGAAGTTATGGAAGGATTATATAGAAAGGTCACAGAGAGGAAAATCTATGAAAATATCTAAACTCTGGAAGAGTCCAATTTTCTCCTGTACTCATTATTCAACTCATTATTTCCCTGCTCTTCCACCAGGCTTCGAGTCCTTGGTCAGCTGAAAGTGCAACATGGCGCCAAAGTCCAGGAAAGGACTTTGTTCTGGATGACTATCCCTGTGAGGAGTTCCAGGCCCTGGCCACAGCTCAGCTCCCAGACCCCGTTCTCCTGCAGCAGAGGATGACTTTGTTACAGCTGCTGGAGACCAACTGGGACACCGGGTAACCCTCTGATCCGAAAATTGCAATTATGTGAAGATTCCTGTTGGGGTTTAAATGAATAGCTATGGATAATGGTTTAGGGATTATATTAAGACAGACTGTAAACCTTTTCACCTCTGCTGTAGCCATGAGGTCATTATTGATTTATGGAGGAGACCATGTCGGTCAGCAGAGTCAAGGGCAGATTAGACTTCTGCAACCGCACACATTAAATGTCGCTTGGGTCTGGTTGCAAACCTGTTTTGCTGGTATGCTTCTGCACCGTCGGTCTGGAATTTCTAGGGACTCACAGCAGTTGGAGAACTCACGAGAACTTCGGCGGTCACGATAGTCACGGGAACTTTCGCGGCGCCGGCGGAAGTGTTTATCTTTCAAAACAACAACGGCGCGTCTGCAAGATATCACGGTCACTGAGATGGATCTAGAGTTGCTAGACATTGAAGAGGAACAGGTGCTGTTAATGGAGTTGGCAAAAAGACAACTCCAGGCCACTGAAGCGACAGTGGTGTTGGATGTAGGAGTTTGCCCTGAAATCGAAGGACGGTTCAAGCCGGCTCTGACTTTCAGTGTCATTGTGTCCTTGGGCAAGACACTTCACCTGCATGGTCTACTGATGGTGGTCAGAGGGCCCGGTGGCGCCAGTGTACGGCAGCCCCACTTCTGTCAGTGAGCCCTAGGGCAGCTGTGGCTACAATGTAGCTAGCCACTATCAGTGTGTGAGTGTGTGCGTGTATGGGTGAATGACTGAATGTAGTGTAAAGCGCTTTGGTCAAGTCTCCTGACTTGAAAAAGCGCTATATAGGTACATGCCATTTACCATTTACAAAGGAGAACACATAGGTTCTCTATTGTAGTTGTTCCTCAGTTTTTATAAAAGGCGCGCCCCGGCATCGAATCGAGAAGGACGACCACACAGACAGCCGGAAAGGCATACCAAGGACCAATCACAGCTGCTTTTTGTCTGCGTATTTCCGCTTGAGGTCTATGCGGGTTTGTGACCGCCCGACGCATAGTCGGACGCAGGAGGCGTGGCCGCCCCCACAGAGACAGATTGGACGGTTGCAGAGGCAGATCTGACCACCCGAGCAGATCTGGTACCTACACTGATGGTGATCAGTCACCTGCAACAGCATAGCTGGATAAGGCCAGGCTCTTCCTGTAACAAACACTTGCTCTCCCCGTTTGAAGTTGAAATATCACAACATTCCTAGCAGGGCTAATGCCTGTAACAGTTCAAATAAAATAATTACATTTGCATTTTTCTAACATTCTTTCTTCCAGACACTGTTACTCTCAGTACCTCACAGCTCAGCTTATTGACAGCGACGGGCGACCAGTCAAGAACACCAGGTCCTCTTTCTACTACTTATTGTCCCGTCTGGAATGGGTGCCTGCTTATCGGCCAGCAGAGGAAGAAAACCAGAAGAGACAGTACCTCTGCCCGAGCTCGGTCTATCTGAAATCAGACGAGGTCACCAGCCTGCTGGGGATGCACGTCTTTTATGTGGACATGAGCTCCAGCGCCTTCAGCAAAGCTCTAGGTGAGAACAGAAAAATCCGGACGCCAGTCCTGATGTAGCTGACCTGCTTGAACCGTCTGTCTCAATTCCAGGGATGAGAGAAACTGTCTCAGTGGATGTTCTGATTGAGTTCCTGAAGAAGTGGTGCATCAAACCTAAAGAGGACAATCAAGAAGGAAGCTCAGCCGAAGAGGAGACGGAGGGGGCGCAGTTCACTACAACCGTAGAGCACATTCACAACGTCTACACCTACCTGGATGACAAATGTAACCAGAGAGACTTGAAGGAGCTCTTCCAGCACACCCCCGCTGTGTTTGTAGGAAGTAAAAGGTATAGTGTGCAGACCATGTGCAGCCATTTGGTTTAACATTTGGGTTTAACCCTAAAGCACTGTGTAAATTTTCCTGCAGGCCTGATGATTGCGTCTGCTCAGGACGCTTCTACCACCTGAAGGAGGTGTGCTGGAGTGACAACACAGAAATGTTCAAGCGTTACAAACTGCTAACTCAGAGAGAAGACAACCCCAACCTGCAGCCCAAAGTGCTGGCTCCTTTTTACAGCCAGCTGGAGGGAATGAGGGACTTCTTCCTGAACGTAAGCTCCTCCGATAAGGTCGTTCTAATGTATCCGGCTTACAACATTCACAGCAAAGGTTGCTGTTTAACCTTTTTAAATCACTCAGACTGAGTCACACGTGACGTCACCCTGGGACCTTTCATTCCTCTCATACGGCTCGTAAACCTTAAAAATATCCAGGTTCTAGGGCGTGCAGGTGGGGCAGTGGTTAGTGTGCACGACCCATGTACATGTACGTCAGGGGACTTAGTCATTCTTCACCTTCACTAAACATGGATATACTTTAGTATATTCTTCTGTAAAATGAGTCTTATATTTCCGTTTTGTACTCGAGGAATCAACCTCTGCCATTTCACAGGATGCGCAGCTTTGAGTGGTAACTAGGTGAGAGTAAACCGAAAATGATTGGATTATTTTTCTGACAAAACCAATCAGTGCGATCTCAGACAACCAGTCTCCTGAAACGCTCGTTGAAGAGAGCATCGCTTTGAACAGATACACTCAAGTTTCACTAGCAACCTCCTCCTCACACCCCGATCTCTCTTGTTGTGCCTTTGCAATCAAATTATTTCTAATCCGCACATGATGCCCGAATTATTGTACTGCCTGCATGCTCTCACTCGCATAAAAAAAAAAACACCACCTCGGACAGTCTAAAATCTGGCATAATTTATCCGACTCATGGGCTTCCACGAACAGCTATCAATATCAGGGAGACTTCCGGAACTTCCAGGAGCCTTGGGATGTCTGCTTTTCAGTGTATTAATATTAGTTTGCCTGCTGAGTTAGCCCATACATAAAAAGCTACTAAAAATTACATTTTATTTATAATATTTCTAATACCACATTTTACAAGAAATGAGTGTGCTTAGAGAAACATGAGGTGGGATAAAGAAGTAAATGTGCACCAATGTGAGGTAGTGATGCATCTGTGGTTATATCTGTAGCGGCTGAAGGTTGAGGACAGTCCCAGCATGAAGCAGTACGTGGGTTTGTTGGAGCTCATCTGCTCCTCTGCAGCCATACCGACTGCTGAGGTGCTGCAGGACGTCTCTGCGCTCTACGCCAAACTCGGTAAGGACTTCAGCTGCAGACACTTTCTCACTCCGTGTCTCACACTTCTTCACTCTGTCCCATCTGTTAACAAGTCTTGTCTTCAAGAGGAAGTAAGACATTTTGCTACATCCTGACTAGTTTTCTTTGTCTGATCATCTTTATTGTAATGAGTACCATTCAGTATTAAATTCTTAACAATTATTCATACCCTGTGAACTGTTTCACAGTCTGTCGCATTTTGCTAGATTTTATTTCTTGCACAGGACTTCAAATTGTTGTTGATAGAAGCTGCTCTTAAATATGTGTTAAGTTGTTTTGCAAACAACAATTCAGTCTCCATTATGGGCAAAGATAATAATTACCATGCAGTTTATTGAAAGCAGGAAAATTCTTCTTTTTCATCATAACATTCTCACCACTTTGAATTTTGCAGCAGGTTTGTACAAATGCAGTAAGACTGCATGCAACTGTCTAAATATATTTACATGCAGGATGTTAATACATGTCCCTAAATGCAGCAAATCCCTTAATGCAGGATCAAAGGCTTCCTGCACAGATATTGCATATTTTCATTGCAATAATGCATATGTAGATATTTTTCCCCAAGATGTAGCTGTAGTTTAAATGGTTCTATATTATTCCTAATTGTATTTTTGTCATTTTCTCCTCACTGTTTTGTGTTAGTCTATCACTTAAATCCACTGAAGCGTCTAAACGTTTGTGATGGTATTGTGCAATGAGTTAAAGTTAAAAGGGTGCCATCACCTTTGTGTGTAAGCTCATGCTACTAACAGCTCCCACATGTAAACAACCTTCCCATAATAGAAGGTGGTGATATGCAGGTCAGTCAGTAGTCAATTTGAAGCAATGTGCTAAAATAAAAAATTACCCATAAGTAGATTTAGATAAAAAATTACAACAAAAATGTGAGATGACTCGTCTTGTTGCAACAAGTTGGGATTAATGTGGCACCATTAAATACAGTGATATACATAAATACAGTGATATAATTTATTCTATTTTCACAGCTCATAAATGTAAGCCCAAAGTGACTGGAGAGCAGGAAAACATTCCTCAGAGCAGATTTGATAAGAATTATACCTCCCCGTTGAAAGGTGAGTAACATGCCCCTTACCTCTTTAATCAGACAGACCCCACCTGCTGTCTGTCGGTGGGGAGAATTTGGTGCAGCAGCCTGGAAAAACTCTCCCAGGAGAACGAAGGAAGAAAGGAGTGATTTATAGTGCAGATTCATCATCTATCTTAGAGGCACTTTGTATTTTAAATCCTGCCTAAAATGTGAAATATTTAGTAACCTGCAGGGGTGTATTCTAAAAATGGTGGACTTTACTGGGTTCTTCGCCCGGCAACACGGATCATTTCAGCCGCAGCATCAGTAAGCAATTAAAGGGACAGGTTGCAGCTGCTTGCATCACCTCTCTGGGTTTCACACAAGTTATTTACCTCCAGTGTATGGAATTTTATTTCAGAAAGTTAATATTTCTACTTGTTTTCTTGTCTAGTTTTGGTCAGTCAGCAATGTGAAACATAGAGTTGAAATAATCTGTCTCCCCCAAACACTCACTGTTGATTTGATTAATTTTAAACAGAGAAACAAACAGTGTGATCCAAAGCGAGAATGATTGGATCTTGCTGTCCTTTGTCTCTCCATTCAGTCATGGTGTCTGACAAGCGGGTCTTCCCTACGAAGGACAGTTGGGTGAGTCTGAGACATAAACCCATGATCAATGATGACAAAGAGCTGGAGAAGATCTTCAAGCATCGCAATGAGGTCTGTCTCCTCCACCTGCCACCACCAGAGAAGAAGAGCGTTCAAAAGAGTAAGACTGGTACGAAGCTGCCCCCTGAAGGATCTCAAGTTCTTTATCTCATGCAGTGTTTTAAAAGATTCTTACTTGCTGTGTGGTTGACGGACAGGTCAAGCAGGCACAGGAGATCGAGCCACTAAACCCGCCTTCAAAGAGGAGGACAGACTCTCCTTCCTGGAGATATGCGGCGTTCGTCAGCTCTCCGACTGCGTGAAGTCCCAGTCCCAAACCGAGAGCTGGAGGCCCTGTCCACCCATGCAGTCCCTGGTGCGCTCGGTCATCCCCTACATCCAGAGGTTCCTCTACCACCGTGAGGAGCTGGCAGAGGTTTACTCTGAGCTGAAGGACAGGAACATAGCAGAGAAACTCAAGAGCCTTTCCTTTGGACAGGTGGGCAAGTCAGTTTCCCCTCTAGATGCTCTCTTTTCTAGAGAGAGATGTGAACTGATGTGGTGTAGAATCTGGAGTATTTAGATTTTTCTCTACCAGTATTTGCTTGTGATATAAAAAAAAAAAACTTCTGGTAATATATCATAATTTTTGGCTGCCTGATATTATCTCGATCTTTTAGTTCCTAGTAGTGTTGCACAGATACCAGTATCGGGCGGGGCCCCGATCCAGCACTAAAATGGCGGTATCGGTATCAGCGAGTACCAACAAATAGGGCAGCGATACCATTTTGAGGGACAAAAGTTTAATAAACTATTGTCAAGCATTCCAGGTAGGCAATAACAAGTTCTTTGTATTAGTCTTTGCTTCACAAAGGTAGGCAGCAGCTTGACAAAGCCATGATGGCAATTATTTTACATCCAAGTAGTATGCAGTTCTTCATATATATACATATATGGGGAGACAGTGGCGTCGGATGTAGGAGTTTGCCCTGAAATCGAAGGATTGACGGTTCAAGCCCCGGCTCCGACTTTCAGTGTCCTTGTGTCCTTGGGCAAGACAGTTCACCTGCATTGTCTACTGATGGTGGTAGCAGGCATTAGCACAAAACTAGTTCCTAGTATTGATTTTTTAAAGCAAAACATTTTTACCTAAAAAAGAAAAATGAGCTACCTCTGTACCACCACTCTGGCAGATGGCGCTGTGGAGCCCTTTTGCTGTGCGGAGCAGCACTATATCTGTAGTTGAGGCAATCAGGGACTGCCTCAAACCCCAAGCTATATGGATACCAAGATAACTGAACGATCAATATCATCTGACGAACATAAACAGGGGTTGCTTTTTCATAGCGGACTGCTATTTTGATAGCAGGAAAAATATCTTAATATATGAAAAATATCTCAATATATGATGATATTGCAATATAGTGATAATACCGTATCGTGACACGTATCGTATCGCAACACCCATGCCGATACTAACCCCTAGCATTTGCCCATCTAGATGAAGGGTTGTCCTTTCTTCTTAGCAGCGTGCCTTAATGAGTCAGAGTCACGGGGTTTTTCATGTAGGTCAACTTCATATTTGGTCACTTTAATCTTTTCTTCCCACTTTAGGTTCTGTAATTATTTAATATATCACAAAAATAAATGGATCTGGGTTTGGATTCCTGCCTCTTCTGCTGAAACCAACATACATACAATCTAATTCCATCTCACTGCCTGTTCTCAGGTGGGGAAGCTGTATATTCGCTACCAGCTGGACATCGCTGAAGGAGATGATCCAGTGATAGAGCTGAAGGATGTCATCTGCCTGCTGACGGATGAGAAGGAGTTCTACATCCAGATGGACCACATCAACGAGAAACTGGAAATCCTGAGGTTTGTGTGCTGCTCAAACTTTCACCTGAAGCCGTAAGCGTTCATCAAACCAGTGCTGTTCATATCATCTGGTCGCACCGAGTCGCCTCTTCTGTTCTGTACATTTTCTTCTTTTTATAGATATAGTCTGTGCAGATAGATCTATCTGTCATAGAGGGAGTCTGGTTTAAACTGTCTTCTGGATACATTCTTTCAGTTATGCTCATTTCGATAGGTGGATCTTTATGCATCTCATAGTGCCTCTAGTAATCTCTTCTAAGACCTAACTTCTTATTTCCTGGGGTTAAGTTCCCTGTCCCTTGTCTTTTTCCACTTGTGCTGCTAAAACAAGTGGAAAAAAATACACTTTTTTTTGTTCTACAGTCTGGAAAAATCTGGAGCAGTTAGAGCGCTCTGAGTAAAGCATTTTTATACTCTGAAGAAATACAGAAATTTGTAATCCTGGTTTTCAATCCTTTCCTTTCATCCAAAAGAACTGAACTTTTCATCGAATCTGAAAACGTACAAAATGTACCAATGATAATATGAATCCCTGCTGTTGGCCTTACAGGTCTGCTCTGAAGGGATGCTGGTTTTTATGTGTTTGTTTGTCGCTGTAACATAACCATCTGTTCCAGGAAAATCAACTGGTTGATTTAACCGTGAAATGTATGCGATGAGGTTGTTTATTTGTTGCAGTGAGTTGGTGAAGCTCTTCTGCACTGAGAGCAGCCACAGAAAAGACCTGAAGCACTTCCTGAGCCTCGCCATAAACAGCTTACCGGTAAGTGATATACGATCGCTAATCCTCTCCCTTTAAAGAGAGTCCTCTCTCGCTCAGAGACTCGCTTCCTGTCACCAGTCCTCACTGTAGCTACAAGAAATGGCTTTTTTCCCCCCGAGGGGAGTTATACTGCGCCTTACCGTTAATCTCTGCAGAGGGGCTCACACTGGGCCTCCTCTTTGATCCTCCTCTGATGAAGGGGCTCTCCTCACCTCTTCTGCATTGAAGAACAAAGGCAGCTCATGGTGATCAAAAGAAAGTTTGCATAAAATTCAGCTGAATTCTTGGAACATATTGGAGTTATTTTCCATCTGATGAATTATGTTAGAATTTTATCATTGATTAATATTCAGGAATTATAAAGATACTAGGAACAGTTGTAACCTTTATCAAGACTGCACTTTAAAAAAAGAAAAAGTCTAAAGAGCTTTACTTAACAAAATTTCTTTTTTTATACAATTGGTTCACAAAATGACAAAATAAAATCCTTCAGTTTTTCCATCAGTTTTTGAATTTATTATTGTTTGAATCTAAAAAGTTTCACCTTTATTTTTTAATTAACTGTTATGGAAATTTGATTTTCAAATGAAGTAATATTTAACCACCGTCTACAGGATCAAAGGGCTCTGGACAGATTGATGAGGAAAGAGAACATCGGAGAGCTGCCCGCCGACGAGGAGCACTGGGAGGTTCCAGAGCCCCGCACGCTAGAGCCCACTATGGACAGAGGTACCAAACATTCACACCCACACAGCTGTGGGACTTCCATTGACTTCTATTGATTGCTTATTTTAAGTCCTTTCTATTTCCTAACCTTAAGAATAAACCTAAACATTACCAGAGCATTCCTATAGTCCTGAATCTAACTCCCAACACCAGAAGAGAGCTTTTCCTCATGGTGACTAGTTGACTGATCAAGAACCAGTTAGACCCCACTAAGTAGCTTATTCCTGGGAAAATGGCCTCACAGACGGAGGTGAAAGATGGATGGAGACCGGATGACTGTTTGTTTCATAAAAGAAAACAAATAGCTCTGAAGATTTAATTGTGTGGGGATTTTTTTGCCATAAATACAAAAATACAGCATGTTTGATTTCCATTTGTATTCATCCCTAATAAAACCATTTAAATACAATCCAGAGCACCCATTTACATTGATACAACCTCGTGTATAAATCATTTCTAGACTCTTAGGTAAAGCTTTAAAATCTTCTGTTTTTATCCAATCCATCTTTATTTATTGAGCACTTTAAAATTTCTCAAAGGACCAAAGTGCTGGAGAGTGAAACAACATAACACCATTACACAGACTCAAAAAAAAAAAAAAATACAGCATAAAAGACAAAATTAAATTCAGAACTATAAAATCTATAATAAAATAAGAATAAAAATAATTTTAAAATAATGTATCACAGACTAAAATCAACATCTCGCTCAGGTTTGAAAGCCAAGGAAAAGAGATGAGTTTTTAAGAGCAATTTAAAATCACATAAAGAAGTAGACAATTTAATTTTCTATGGAAGGTCGTTCCATACTTTTGGAGCTGCACAGAGAAAGCACGATCGCCACAAAGCTTACGTTTAAATTTGGCACCTGAAGAAGCAGCTGATCGACTGACCTGAGCGAATAGGAGGGTGCATGAAGGTGCAGCAACTCACAAAGATAAGATGGAGCAAGCAATAAAATTAATCCTAGAATGTACAGGGAGCCAGTGTAATGAGGCTAAAATTGGGGTTTATAGGTAATGAGCATCCTTTTCAAAGAAGGTTGAGTGATTAAACATGGACAAGTTTCAGTCAAGCACAACGTAAGCAGCCCAAAAAGACCTAGAGCTGCTGCGAAAAGAACCTCCACAGACTATCAACTCATAACTAGCTGAATATAAATGTCTGCCGCATGTATCAGGCTTTTATTTGTGTGTTTGAAAGAGCATCTTTCCATTTCAGTAGGCATTACTTCATTCTGTTTCTCAAACATCCATGTATAAATTCCATCCGAGTTGGTTGGAACTTGAAGAAAATGTCAAACAGCATAAGAAGGAAAACTACATTTGAAATGTACTTTATATTCTGGACAGAATGATCCTCACTGTGTCTTCACTGAGGCGCTACGTTTACTCCATCCAGGCTGCACTACTGATGCAGAGCCTTCTAGCAACACAGGGGAGCAGAGCTCTATATGAAGATAAAAAAAAAAAACTGCACTGTCAGTTTTTCTTGCAGATTTTGAAACTTAACTAAAACACAAATCAGAAAAAAATCCACCTGTTTCTTTCTCCGATAAGTATCTATTAAATCCAAGAAAAAAGGACAAACAGCAGGAAGAAAAAGCTAAACCCCATGATGTGTATTTATTTTCATCTTTAAAAGGAAACAAGTCGGCGTTCGTCAGCGACCTAAAGCCCTGTTTTTAGCTACAGCTGAGGAGCGTTTTGCTTCAACTGTTTATAAATTGGCAGCAAATGACAGATAATAGCTGTGTGCTAAAGAGCCGTTTGAATGGAATTTATTAACATTAACACATTAAACCACAAGAAGGACTAATAGTGAAAAGGTCAGTGGTGAAGCTGTTTGTCTAATTAGTTTTGTAAAAAATACGGACGGCAAATGTTTTTAATGTCCTCAACAGAGTTAAGCTGTTAATACATAAAAAAATGCTGAAGCACTTCTACAATGCAGACCAGAAGACACTTACTGACTGTAGATAAGTGAAATGAATCTATCTATTCTTGATAACTGTTTCATTACATCAGCTCAGAGTTTATGAATGTTATCTAACTTTAATTTTAGCGTAACATGCTGTCCTTTAAAATAGGGGTGAGTGTTGGCATGGATGTTTCGATACGATGCATGTCATGATATTTGGGTCACAATATGATATAATCATGATTTTGCAATATCACTATATATTTCGATATTTGTCCCAGCTATCAAATCAAATGTACAGATAAAAAAAGCAAGTTCTATATACGTTTATAAGGAGATATTAATCATTTAGTTATTTTGGTATCCATGTTTTTTGGGGTTTGAGGAAGTCCTCGTCTTTCTCTGTGACTGACTCACTGTACCTCAGATTTAAAGTCTGGTTTCTCCTAATCGTATTAAATCACTCTCAGCTCTTTACTTTCTGTAACCAAACCAGCTTACCTCTCATTACCTCTTTAACAGCAGGATCATTCCTCCTCTTTTTTCCAGCTTCTTTAGTAGTTTCTCAGCTGCTTCACCTCTAAAGGTCATCCTTCTGTCCAGTACTCCATCGTTAAATAAGGAAAAACAGACAAGACTGAGTCCAGGTCATAACATAGGAACCTTATGCACAAGTTCCACTTATAAAATAGAAATAAATTAATTCAGCAGGTATGAGAAATGATCTATCTGCCCCTAAACAATCATTTTAACACAGGTTTTAAAAGGAATGTGTGAAGTTAGGAAGCTGAGGCGCAGGCATTTCTTGCAAGAAAACCGGTTCAAATTTAATTAATGTCCTCAGAAGGAGAGATCTACAGTATCTCTGACTGGGCAAAGCTCAGTACATACATTTATACCTTACAAAAATCCCAACACACACACTCCCCCTAGGGGAACCAACCCACCCCCTGCATAAAGAACTTTCTCACACTTGACCATTTGGAGGGAAAACAACTTGAGTTGCTGTTAGGTTAAAATATCTTTCACTGGCCGGATGCATCTCCTCAAAACAACAGTTCTCCCCTTCATGCCATGAAGGAGGCTGTGTGACTCATTCATATCTTTCATGACCTTCGTTTGGAGCCTATGAGGCTACAAACAGACATACTTCAACATTTTTTGCTCCACAAATGAAATACCGGTAGTTGAGTTTTTGTCCTCCTTTGATTTAAAAGGCTGGGCTTTCCATGGCTGTGGGTCATCTCCACAGGTTTTTCTATACCCCTCTCCTACTTTGTCTTACTGTGTGTGATGCTGCCACCAGATTAGACAGTACTTTACTTTATTTGAGTGAAAATGCAAGAAAAAAACCTTTTTTTACTAATAGACTTTTATCTAAATGGTCAGATGAAGGTGCTACCATTTATATAGCGTCCAATGGATGGGTGTGTGGGGTTTGTAGAGAGCAGAGGTTAAACCGAGGGAGTAAAAATCTGTAGGTAAATTTGAAAGCATCCTGAAGCTAAGAGCTCCTGGTTTGATAGCACATATAATTGTCAGTTTGGTGCAGTTTTACTTCCACAAGCCCCAGTTCCCAAAAGATCATCAGCATCGATCCTGGTGTCCAGCCTGATGTTGATGTTTGAGAGAAAACTGAAACATTAGATGAGCTTCTGACCTCCGCCTGCTGCTGCTGTTCAGTCTGATCGACTGCAGCCTTCCCAGCTTTCTGGGTGACATTAAGGTTTTATCTTTGCAGCAACATCTTTCTCCTCTGCACAAGCAGGCTATCTGGTGTGGCTTTTTTCTTTGTGTGTGCTAACTTGGGTGCAGCGACATAAAAGCGCAGCTGATGCCAAAGCTTAGAGAGAGAGGAGAAAATCCTTCACTGCAGCAGAACACAAACATATACAAGGATAAAGAAGCTGAAGTCTTTGCAAGTCTGAAAGCCTCACTAATCTTTACCAAGTTTGACTTTGGTTCCTTGATGGTTCCTGAGCAATCTAGGTTTAGGGACATTTGAGTGTGACTGTCTGAGCCAGTTGGTTGGTGTCTGAAATGAACACAAGGGAGCCGGATTGGCCTTAAATCCAAAACTCATCAGTAAATTGTTCTTTCAGTTTATTCCAGGAGTCTGTCATCCATCAGCTCCCCGGTGGAGCCAAACTGTCCCAATCAACCAGAGGGGGAGCAGACGCTGGCTTGCTGGCCTCCGCGAGCTCCTATGCTGAACGCAAGCAGCAGCCATGCAGGTACAGCAGCTCTTTCGCAGACGTACAACACATCTGGTCATAAGTTTGTCTTTTAATGACCTTTTAATCCTGCTTTGTCCTCCAGGTCAGCAGAATAGTGATGCTGTGGAGGCCGTCTTAAAGATGTGGCCCCCTCCTGCTGGTCCTAAAGACAGAGACTCAGAGAAGGAAGGAAAGCAGGAACCCAGGAGCAGCAGACCTGCAGGCCCTCAGAGAGACCCCAGCCATGATGCTGCAGCCGTCAGCACAGGTCTGAACACATCGATTCCCACTTTCCTCTCTATCCATAAAGCATTCACACCCTCTTTCACATCTTCCAGCATCTTCACAACAACCTTTAGGGTATTATAGGGACCTTATGACCAACAATAAGTGTTACGTCTTAGAAAAGGCTGAAAAAAAAGGATTAGGATTTAAAAAATTTGAAAAGTGTGGCAGGATTCTCAGTGAACTTTCTCTGAAAGGTTTGTGACTTCTAAGACACGTGCTCTTGACTTTGACTAGGCCGTTCCAACACTGACTGTAAGTCTTATTAGGTTCATTTTAAAAATCTTGAGAGTAAAACAACTTTAAAGCTTGGAGAGTCTGAAAAATACACAAAGAAAAAAAAACTGCCTCCCAGATTGAATGTTCAGCACGTTGTGTTAAAGCTTCCTGTTCCATTTGGTGCCGTCTGTCACCCACCAGAACGCAGCCAGCGGACTGAGACCAGCGAGTCCCACAGAGCTGAGAGGAGAGAGGAAGGCCCGGCTCCTCCCAGACCAGAACCGACTCCAAAGCCTCCATCTGATCAGGCTGCAGAGTCTTCCAGCTGCCCGCCTCCTCCAACCAGCCTGTATGTTTCTGCTACGTGCCTCAGTTATCTGATAATTCACACAGAAAGCTAACGTTGGTGTTCGTTGTTCTCTGTGCGCCTCCACCCCTCAGGGTGGGCCCCGAGGCGGTGGTGCCCTGCGGTACATTCCAGGGGACGGCAGCTGTCGGGGATTCTCAGCGTCCTCTCCTGAACATGGACTTCCCTCTGTGGGACAAAGACCAGTCTCCGCAGGCCACTCTGGAGGACATGGACCTCCCCTGTCAGATACCCAAAGCCGTCAGTACTCCCCCCAACCCCGGCATGCTGGGATCCGTTAGTGTTCAGCTCCTGCCGTCCTTATCCTTAACTGCTCCGTTTCTTCTGCAGGTGGTTTTCTCAGATGAACAGATGGACCTGGTGGCGATCGGCGACTGGGGGGAGCAGCTGGTCAACTCCTTCCTGTGCCAGTGGAGAGACAGCGACGACCCCGGGCGGCCCACACACGTCCTGTGGTGCAATCAGAGCGGAGAGAGCGGCCAACCCTACGACTTCAAGCTCACTTTCGGCGAGGCGGGGGCCACTTTCGTGGAGGTCAAATCCACCATGAAGAGAGAGAAATCCTTCATCCACATGTCGGCCAACGAGCTGGACTTCGCCCTGAAAGAGAAGGAGCGCTACCACGTCTACAGAGTGTACAGCGCCGGGGACGCTCAGAGCGTCCGTCTGTGCCGCATCCAGAACCTGGCGCAGCACCTCCACACCAAGGACCTGTCCCTGTTTCTCTTTGTGTAGCCATTCATTTACTATTTGCACTTTTTCTCACTGACGATGTCGTTTTTAAAACCTTTTTAAAGTTTTATCTGCTGCTCAGCAGGCATTTAACCACAAACTTTATTTCAGCTGTTTTTTATTTAACTAAGCACTGTTTTAAAATTAAACGTTTTTACTTTCAATCGATACAAGTTTATATGTCTGAAAAGGTGATTCCTGTCTCATTAACTTCAGTGAATGTAATGAAGGTGAAATTTAGGGTAGTTTAATGTCATAAAACAATGTGGTATTATTGTTAACTGGAAGGAAAATACTCCATGTTTGGTTCTTTTACAAATAAAAATATTTTAATTAATTACAGTCTGTATTTGTTCTCAACTCCCCTTTACTCTGATTCCCTAAAATCAAAGCAAGAGCAACCAATTCAGAAATATATCTAGAAATATCACCTTAAAGGAAAAAGAATCCATCTCTGTGTAATTTCACACTATTAGTCTGTTCTGTGATGGTTTCTTAGAGGAGTGGGGGCCACGGGGGACCCTAAGAAAAATAGGTTAAATAGGTATAGTATAATATTTGGGGATTTAAATTTGAGCTCTCCAACCTTAGCAGAGAGAGAACCAAAATTACTTTATTCCCTTTTATGCGTTTTTAACAAGACCTTCTGGAGGTATTGACAGATATTAAGACAAGCCCTCCCACTACACACACACACACAGTTAAGAGGTTTTATAACTTTTGTTCTGTTATTTTCATCAACCTTTTGCTGAAACATTAACATTCGGTTAGAATGGGATGTGGCGTTGAAAAAAAACTTTTTCTTTAAGCTATGCAAACAATCATAATTGGAAATGGGTACAATAAAGAAAATACCCTAAATGTAAGTACTTGTTTAAACATATTTTGTAGCATTGCCTGTTTGCAAAGTGTGCTTTCCAGACCAAAGGCTTGTGCTGTTCGGGGGTCTATATAAGGAAGGATGGACGGTGACTGAAATAATCAAAATGACAAAGTTTCAGCAGCACAAAGAACATTTCGAACAATTTCTGTTCAGATTTTGGGAGCAACTTTTCTCAGGTGAGCAAGAAACACATCAAGCTTATCAGAAAGGAAGCCAAAATCCAAAGCTGTGAACATGACAATCCACCTGAACTGAGAGGAGGGACAAAGAGCTCCGTGTTGTAGACTGCATATCACCCTGAGCACGGTGGTGGCGGCATCATGATGTGGGGATGTTTGAGTTTTCCTATGAAACACAAACATCCTCTCCATTACAGACCCTCATCCAAGAGTTTTACCCTTTTCCCCTACAGGCCTGATGCACTCTGACCTCCCTAACTTAACTTTAAGCCCCTCCTCAGACTCTTTCAGGTGTCCTTTAATAAGCACTCTCCTCATGGCTCTTGCTTCTGAATTCTATCATAAAAATCATTTCTAGAAGCCCCGGTTAATATCTCCATAAGTCTGCTGTGGGTGTTTTTTTGAAATGGCGTAGAGTTCTTCTCCAACAGTCTTTTGTGGAGATCTTAGAAAACAGCCTGTGGGGAGGGACAGTTTCCACGCTTGATCACCTCCCCCTGGTTTATGGAGCTGTTTGCTTCCAAAGGATCAGCCACTGAGACGGGTGCTGATTGAATCGATGGAAGGACATTTTGCATCCCTAGCTTAGCTGGAGGCTTGGAGGTACATTGTTTTCAATAAAGCCTCATTTGGATTAAAAGGGAATCTTTTATTGCACTGCATAGCTGCCCCTCTGTTCTAAATTGGTGTTACGTTCAGGTGGAGCTCGTACATTTGAGTTTCTGGTCGAATTATCATTAATAAAAGCCACTTTGGGCGCTGTTGATGTTCCTCTGTGTTGGTTTTTCATTTACTACATTTAACTAACATAATTTTCAGTGAAAGTCTTCTGTGGCTGAGTTTCCAGGACCTCTGGAGATAAATCAGTTTATACATGTTGTCTTATTTCTTTAAAAACAACAAAGTATGTTTAGAAGTGTTTTTTATTATTTACAGTCTGTAACATTGTCTGTTTGGTGAAAGCTAACTTTGCCAATCCTTCCTCAGCAACTACATATTCGTATTTGGTCTTTTCCCATTTCCATTTTTTTACATTTATTCTTTACTGCTGTGACTAAATTATTAATAATTATTGGTTTCATAGTAATTATATAGGTTTGATATTTTTTCCATATCCCAAAATATCAATAAATAATAAATACAAAGGAAATCTGTCCCTGACAGAGCACCCGTAGCCCAATCCCCCCAGGGGCCAAACACAAAAGGAGCCCAGACACTGACCCTGGAGGCCATAGTGCAGAGGTTCCATGGGGCTGCAGCAGCCTAAGGTGGACCCGGATAAAAGCCCCGAGGTCTGGGGGAGCATCACCCCTCAGCGGGGACCCCATAGGCCCGGCCCGGCAGCCACAGGACTGAGACAGAGCCCAATGAAGCACCCAACCCGCACCCAGAGAACCTTCAGAGTGACAGCAGACACCTGGCAAGGGCGGGAAGCATAAGAAGGGGGAGAAGGCAGACTCTGCTCATACTTTGGGCCTAGAATGTTCATTAGATAAGGCGGAGGGGGCAAACACCCCTTCAATCCAGTCACATTCACACAATCCCAACTTTAAGGGTGATTTATACTCAGAAACCAGGTCGTCTGCGTGTGTGTCGCAATTAACACAGATGTGCAGACGCTCTGCTGCAGCTCTCCAAAATTGTAGGTGATGGCAGACAGGAGGCCTCTGATTGGTCAAATCTACATCCGCTCTACACTGTGCATATTTCCTGTTTGGTACCTTACCGGCTTGTTTTGTTTGTATGACCGCCATTGTGGAAAACGACTCGTGAAGATGGACCAGCTAGAAGAGCGAGGTGCGAGAGAACGCTGGGACACTTAATCTCCTGGATCCCCAATCTTTTTCAAACGATCTAGAAATAAGTAAAGAATTCCTTAAATTAAGTGTATTTACCCTTAATTTGTGTAGGTAAATGATATAGTTTGCAAATGGAATGAGTATTTTTACCCTTAAAATAAGATAATTAAATAATATACACTTGAAATAAGACAATGCATTTGTGTTGTCTTATTTTAAGAGTAAATTACGCTGAAATTAGGAACGGCTCACCGGGAAAATGCCCGGTATTACAGATTACCAGTCTGAGCCTGCCCACCAGAGTCCCCCCACCCCACTGCAGGCATACAGCGCACAGTCAGGGCAGGCAGCAATCCCACCTGCCGTACAGTCAGCCATCTCCCCAAGGACGGTGCAAAACCTTTCAAACATCCCGGACCCCCAAACAATGCCAGGAACCGGCATCCCCGCAAAGGCCGGACAGCCCAAGGAGAGCCAAAAACCTCAGCCAAAACATGACCAGGCCTCTTTTATTAGCTCTAAACAAAGCTTGAAGCATCTTTAAATGAACAAAATATCTTAGTTTAGAGATATCTGATGCAATAATCAATTACTTGATATGCTCTCTAGCATTCGCATATAAAATTTTGTGCCACAAACAATAATATAATATCTGATAAATTTGTTCTTTTTTGCTTTATTTAGAAGATTGTTGCTTCTTGTTTCATGCATTTTAAATCAGTATTGCTTCATTTAGCAGTGTGGACAGGGATTTGGAAATTTGGAAAACCAAAATAATCATCTGCAAAAAAGTTTGTCAGCAGAGGGAGGAGATAAAGTACCAGGTACTCCAACTTCCAAGTTTAGTCCATTTTTATTACTGTGGCTTGTAAGCTTAGCACAGCTTTTCCTTCCACTCAACTTTCTATTACTATTACCGTATATAACACTTTATGAACAACCAATCTTGCAACTTACTAACATTTTTTTCTCTGCAGAGGATGGTAATGACTATTTAATAATAATTATTATTGACTTTTATTATTACTCCATGTTATAACATGTGCTATGAAAATGCACATTTTATTGGTCTTGTGTAACGTTTTTGTATTATTTTAAGAAATAAATGTATATACTAGATATATATCAAATTGTGTAAAGAGGTGTTGGAATATATATTAATATACTAGAATATTTTTGTTTTTTCCATTATTTTTTGCTTGTTTGCGTTCACTTAAAATATTTCCGATGAGCCCTGAAGGCAGCATAGTCTGTACGGAGACAGCAAGCAGCAGCGGCTCCCGGCGGAGCAGCGCTGTGATTGGTCGGATCCTTGAGGAGAGGAGGGGGGGACTTAGGGGGGAGGGTTGTACATTCTGCATCTCCGGTCCTCTCCTCCCATCCTGGAGATCAGAGCGATGCGGAGACAATAAGGACGCAGATCCGCAGGGAGGCAGCAGGATGCCCGGACGCACATCCAGCAGCGACGCGCTGCTCTCAAGCCAGGAGGCTCCTGCCAGGCTGTAGTATGAGCCACGCGTGTTTATTGTTGCGAGGACAGGGTGGACACCGCAGCCTCCATATGGGAACCCACTGAAGGGTGAGTAAAGGGAGAAATCTCCAGTCTATCATCACCTGGAGCTTGCAGACAGAAGCAGCATGTAAAATCCTACTGTGCTTTAACTCACCTTAAAGCATCATTATAAACAATGTTTGCAAAGGAATGATGCTGTGAGAGTGTGTTTGCTTCCTCCTCTCATCTCTTCTATGCATTCAGGTTTTTGGATGCTGGTTAGAGGGGGGTCTGATGGGGGGGGTGGGGTGCTGCAGCATCCTCTGTGATTATTTCTGACTCCTTGAATGTAAAGCGGCTGTGATTTTACTCAGAGGCGTAGCCAGAAAATGTTTATAAGGGTGGCCAGGCAATAACCAATGTACACTGAGGGGTGGCCGAAAGCGGACAGGCACCAGAACCTCGGGGTCAGTCTACACTGATCCAACAGGAACCAGCACAACGTCTATATTTCTAAATAAAGACATATAGATAACAAATAGATGCATATATTTAAACACCCATCTAGATAAAAGGTATATGGGATAAAATTCTTTCAGGTTTGAGTTCTGGAGCGAACATCTTTTCCATCGTCATTACTTACCTACTTTTATCAATATCATTCTGCATAAAATTGTTATTTACAAGCACTAATATCTACATAAATTGATCATTTAATTGGTTTTTATAATAACAGTTATTTACAGTACCTATGATTTCACTGAAGACTCTTAGATGACTTGCAGAGACACATCATCTAGTTCTGAAAGAGCATGAATTCTGTACTAATCATTATATATATAATACATAATATATATTAAATTAAATTGTTTTGAATATTCTACCTAAGAGAAAAAAAATGGTAGGGGTGGCCAATGGCCACCATGGCAACCCTTGGCCCCCCATCTAGCTCCACCCCTGATTTTCCTCCAATTCTAAGCTTTAAAATGCATCATAGTGCTGACGGCCCCTTTAGGACCTCAGTACAGTGTTTACATCTTGCATGGCTGCAGCTCAGCACTCTGATGCAGATTTAGGCGTTTTTGTCACTGAGAGAAAAAGATTTGTCCTTTTTTAAGAGATTCACTGGCCGATGCTGTTTTTAGTTTCTCTTTGTAGTCTGACTTGCTGACTGTTTTGATTTTGACAGATTTACATTTTCTCTGACGACTCAGGGTGTAAAATGAACATCAAGCTCAAGAGAGAAGATAAGGTTTAAGCAGTATTTTATTTGGTTTTAAAACTAAAAAAGCCATATAGCTTTTTTGTATTTTGATAAGGAAGTAAAAAGAAAGGGTTTTATTCATCTCAGTAATCTCTTTTAGATCTTTTTTAGATCTAGATCAGTCTCGACTACAAAAACTTCAGCCTACTTTTTATAAATTTTCCATCCTGTCCTCTCATTTCTACCCCAAATTCTGAACCCACAACCCTAAACAGTCAGTAAGGCTTCTTCCCTGATTTTGCACCTTTCTGATTTTGAGTTGCCTCAAAATGTCTTTATCATCAACTGTGTTGACACGAGAAAACATAAAGGAATGTTTCCTTTCTCACAAGTAAACAAGAGTCTAGTACCTATTTTCAAGGTAAAAACACTTTGGCCAATAAAATAAATACTTATTTTACCAAAGTGACACACCGACTGTCATTTCTAATGCCTCAGCGTTTTGAAAAGGACAAATAAAGGTTTTGAAAATCACAGATGGTCTATAAATCTTTTAATAGTAAAATGACCAAGTTCAGGATTTTAAATTTTAACTCTGATTTTGAGTGAATGGTGAAGAGATACAGTCTAGATCAGTGGCGTCACCAGGGGGTGGCCA